>NC_056733.1:1694444074-1694571574 GCF_019279795.1 Protopterus annectens
CTCCCATCCAGTCATCAAGATTTCTCTTGAAGAGGGTCATTGAGGGGCTCTTCCTAACATGGATTGGGATTTTGTTCCAGAGTAAGGGGAGCCTCTGGGATATGAATCTGTCCCTCCAGCATGTCCTATATATTTCTGTGCTGAGGTTTAAGTCCCTGGAGAGTGTGGCTCTAAGGGATTTGGATTTCCTGAGATGGAGCATGTCCATTTATTCTGGTTTGGACATGGCTTTATACGTCAGGCACAGATCGCCTCTGAGTAGATGGTAAGCAACTGAGTAGAGCTGGAGTTTCTTTAGCCTAAGTGCGTAGGACATCTGTTTGAGTCCATTGATCCTCTTAGTGAGGTACGTTTGGGATCTTTCCAGTTGCTGCATGTGTCGGGTAAGGTACATCCCAAATGGGGCATTGTATTCAATTATGGGCCTGAGGAGTGATGAGTAGAGGGGCACAATGACCTCTCTTGATCTAGATGTGAACCCTTTCATGATAGGGTGGGATATATAGAAGGTCTTTCTAACCACTTTGGCAATGTGATTTCAAAGGAGAGATTGCTATCTACTTGGGTTCCCAAATCCCTAATTACTTCTTCCGTACTTAATGGATTACCACCTATGTGGTAATTTGGGGGCACTTTGTTTTTCCCAAAGGGGATGACTATGCACTTTTTGGCATTTAGCTTTAGGCCATGGCTCTGGCACCAGTTATCCATCTCTGTGAGACCCTTTTGGAGGATGCTTGTGTCAGTCGGTGAGTCAATTATGGAACCCAGTTTGCAGTCATCTGCGAACTTGGACAGCCATAGTCTTCCTGTGTTAGCCTGTACCTCAGAGAAATATATACCAAACAAGAGAGGTCCCAGGACTGAGCCCTGTGGGATGCCACTTGTATCTGGTTTAGAGTCTGACATGGCACCTGCAATTCTGACCATGTGGGTTCTATCCCTGAGCCAGTTTGCAACCCATCTTGTGACATAGGGGTTGATATTTAAGCTGGTGAGCTTATTTACGATGCCCGAGTGGGGTATTGTGTCGATGGCTTTTGCGAGGTCCAGGTAGGCTGTGTGGACTACCTTCCCTTAATCTATGGCCTTGGTGACTGTTTCAAAGACATTGACCAGGTTCAAGAGGCAAGATCTGCCCTTAACAAAGTTGAATTGGGTAGGATCCAGTGTTTGGAGGTTCTCAATGTCTTTGTTTATGAGTTCCAAGATGATACACTCCATAGCTTTGCAGACCAGGCTAGTCAGGCTTATAGGGAAATAGTTTCCGGGGTCCGTTGTGGCACCACCTTTGTGGTGTGGGGCCACTGTTGCTGTACGCCATTCCTTGGGTACATATCCTGTAGTAAGGCTGAGATTGAACAGTGGCTTTATGTGAGGGTTCAGTTCTTCTTGGAGCTTGTGTAAGATGCAGCCCGGGACACCGTCTGGTCCCATTGATGCTGTGTTTTTTGCTTTGGAGAGGGCAGCTCTCACCTGTGCATCTATGATGTCAGGGAGGCTACATTCTGTTGGGACAGACATTTGCTCTTTTGGGGGGGAAGGGGGAGAAGTTTGCACTGAACCTGTCTGCCAGGATGTTGGCAATGTCTGTGGGTTCAGTGTATTTTTTGTCATTTTGCACTAACTCAGAGCATATTTGGGAGTTGCCACCCAGGTTCCTGACATAACTAAAGTAGGTCTTGTGATTATCTTTAGCATTTTGTGCAATTTTTCTTTCGAAGCTGGCCTTAGATGATTTTATGAGGGATCATAGTTTCTTGCTAGTACTGATCAGAGATGCTTTCCTTTTTTGGGATTTTGCTCTATCATGTAGTAGCTTCCTCCATCTGTTGTATAGCTTATTTATGGCTGGGGTCCACCAGACAGGTCTCCTGCCTTTGGAGGAGTGAGTCTTGGTTTTATTTGGGTAGCATGATCCATGCATTCCTGTAGGTGTCCATAGAATGTGTTTGTAAAGGATTCTGCAGTTTGGGCCGTATTTTCCACTGGCCCGGGGGCATAGAAGGATTCCACTTCAGTTTTGAGAAGTGTGAAGTTTGCTTTTGAGAAGTTCTTCACCGTGGTTTCCTTGGCTGGGGGTGGGGACAAGATATGGATGTCCAGTGAGATTAATTTATGGTCAGATCTTACCAATGAGGGGTATACCTCTGGTATGGAACATAGAGTCCCCATGTTGGTGATGATCAGGTGCAATATGTTTTCTCCTCTTGTGGGAGCGGTGAACCATTGGGCGAGGGTGCTGGGGCTTGAGTAGTGCTCCCAGTCTATGTTTGGGTAGTTGAAGTCACCAAATATGATGGTGTTTGGAGAGACCTTCGTATTCTCCAGTGTTCTCAGGAAAGCCGAGTGGGGTTCCTGAGTTTGGGAGGGTGGTCTGTAGCAGGCTACAAACTGAAAGGCAGTTTTGCCCACTGTTAGTTGCACATGGATTGTCTCTGATGCTTCATGCAGTGCCACTAACCTGGAGGTGTGGGTATCTTTGATGAATATGGATACTTCCCCTCCTTTTGTGGTTCGGTCCGAGTTTTAGGGCCGAAAAGCATGGTAAGAGGTATAACCCAGTAGTGCTGGGGTGCTCTCAGGAGCCTTGAACCAGGTTTCTGTTACTGCACAGATATTGATATTCTCCATACTGAGGAGAGCCTTGAGTGCATGCATCTTGAGGTTTAGGCTTCTGGCGTTGAGCAGCATTACCCTTAGATTCTTTTTCCTTGTGTTGTCTATGGAGGTGGGTTTGTATTTTGAGCCTTACCTAAAAAAGGCACTATGGGGGTGGCAAGAGCCTTAGCCAGTATTCGAAAGCCCAGGGGTGAGAGGGGCAGGCCATCCCTAGCGAAGCAACGTGGCTTGTCGAGCATGTCATCCCAGGCTGACAGACACTGGATCCCCTTTGAATAACACCAATACTTTAGGCAATTGTTAAAATTGATCATCTTGTCTTTATATTGTGGCATCATTCTTGGTGAGGATAAGATGCTACTCAAGGTCAGGGTTATACCGGCCTGGGCTACATGATCAGAGAGCTCCTCTATGTCTCTTTTCATGTTGTCCAGGGAGGTATGTCTCAGGTCATTCACACCAGCATGTACAATGACGGAGTCATATTTGTCCTTGCTTTGGAGTGACCTGAGTGCTTGTGTTATGTGGCAGATCCTGGAACCTGACAGGCAGCTTACAGTGACCTTCTCATTGTTCAGCCTGGTGAGTGGGATGTCAGTGTGTCTGACAATAGAGTCACCTATTACAAGTGTATTAGGTGTATTGTTTAGCCTTAAGGGCTGTGACTGTGTGGCACACTGACTTTGTGAACTATGTGATACGTGGATATTGTTGTAGCGTAGCAGTTGCTTGGAAGTCTGCTTTGGAGGTCTCTACTGCTTGGGCAGAATTTTATTTAGAGCCTCCGAGTATGTTTTTGTGTGTTTATGTGTTTGGTTTGCTGTTGCGATAGGTCTATGCGAGACTGGATTTGTGGTGTGTGTGGCCTTCTCCTCCTGACTGACTGTGCCAGTACTGGGTTGAGAGAGCTCAGCCTCCAGTTTGGCTATATAGCTGCATCTCTCACATATATTTGAGCTTGTTGGGAGGAGGTGGTCTGTGTACATAAGGCAGTTGTAACATTGCCTCAAGATTCCCAGATTCACCAGCTGGACTGGAGAGTAAACCCAAAACTGACTTGTGGACATGCCAGAATAGTATAAGGAACTACTTTTTGACTGATCAAACAGGACCAGTAGGGTGCCAAGTACTTAAAGGGAGTATAAGAGGGTGTAGTGCTTTAGTTTATTAGTGCTTACTTATAAGATTACTTATACGAGCAACTGCAGGGCTTTAGAATGAAAATAGAGTGCTTACTTTGAGATTTAGAACAGTTCTAAGGGAAAAAGTGAAGAGCAGACTTTGTGGAGCCGGGAATAGTTTAAACCCATTTAAGCGGAGCTGCCCGATGTTGCGCTATGCACAAAATTGTGCAAAACCATGCAAATGCGGGTTTTAAAGCAGAGAAACTGAAAGAGATCGAAATTGACCCAAAACAGCCAATAAGCTACTAGTTTCAGGGCTGATACCACTCCTCCAGGGATAGATAGGCTGCTCAAAGCTCCCCTCTCTCACTGGTGAACAGAGAAGCTTCCTCCCATCCAAGTAAGGATATGGGCAACACAAGAAACTATACCACAGTCCAGAATTCAGCAAAACCTGAAATCTGGACTAATCTATTTCAGCAAAGGCGGGAAAAGAGAATATATATATATTTTTTTCAGGAAACAGCAGAAAAACACACAGAAAGACAGGTACCTGTTGTCCAACCCATGCTGTAAAGCTATAAGCCAACTATAGCATAGTCATTCACATTTACTAAACATAGTATCCTGACAGTACCACATAGGTAGTAGCCCCCAACATGTGGAACGGGTACTGATGTGTGCATACAGCCAAGTGTTATGCCATCTGTCCTTTAGTATTCACATTTCCAAAGGTATTCTGATGTCCCTCTGTGTATCACATAAGCAATAAGGTGTCTGTATGCATATCCACAAAGTTGTTGTACACCTATAATGACTGTCCATTACTGACAGAGACTTTGTTGTGTTTGAACATGTCTGACATATATCCCAGGCATGAACCCTCACTCACACTATTCTATGGAAACTGTCATGGGTGCGTGTAACACAGCTGACCTAGGCCACAGATCACTACAGTGGCTGGCCTTGTCGCAAACATACATGTGTGACCTAAGGTCTGAGAAGCAGCAGCAAAATCTGTCAAACATAACAGATGTATTCATGTAGACAGCAGGCTTCACACCAATGAACTTAATTGAGGTCACTTGTACATATATGTATATTCCACACAGATACCTGAAAAGTGCAATGCACATACAGTTGTTATACTGATATGTCATACAGTAGTAAAAGCAAAACCCACAACACATTAACCAACACTGTCATACGCGCTCAGCAATTACAGGATTTAAACCCCTTCCTAGCTATGTTCTGATACTAGTGAAGTACACATTAACACAACACGCTATATACTTTATTTGGGGTTTTTATTTCCACTGCTGTATTTGTAGGATGCTGACATCATCAGACATGCCAAAGTTGAATATACCACTTTTCAGGTAGTTTCCTATTCTCCAAAAAGGGCACTCCTCTCAAAAGTAACCACACACTCAGTAATTGCTGGATTTAAACCCCTAGTTAACTATGTTCTGATACTAGTGAAGTACGCATTAACATGACACGCTATATGCTTTACTGGGGGGTTTATTTCCACTGCTATATTTGTAGGATGCTGACATCATCAGATTTGCCAAAGATGAATATACCACCTTTCAGGTTGTTTCCTAGTCTCCAAAAAGGCACTCCTCTCAAAGAAAATCACACACAAACAGCAATTTCTAGATTAAACCCCTACCTAATTAAGTTATGACACTAGTGATGTATGCATTATCATGACGTGCTATATGCTTTACGGGGGTTTTCATTTCCACTGCTATATTTGTAGGATGCTGACATCATCAGACTTGCCAAAGATGAATATACCACCTTTCAAGTAGTTTCCAAGTCTCCAAAAAGGGCACTCCTCTCAAAGGAAATCATACACAAGCACACTCAGCAATGGCAGGTTTCAAACCCCTACCTTCCTATGTTATGATACTAGTAAAGTACACATTAAGACAACGCGCTATATGCTTCACTGGAGTTTTTTATTTCCACTGCTATATTTGTAGGATGCTGACATTATCAGACTTGCCAAAGATAAATATACCACCTTTCAGGTAGTTTCCTAGTCACCAAAAAGGGCACTCCTCTCAAAGGAAATCACACACACACTCAGCAATTACAGGATTCAAACCCCTACCTAACTATGTTATGATACTAGTGATGTACGCATTAAGATGATGTGCTATATGCTTTACTGAGGGGTTTTATTTCTACTGCTATATTTGTAGGATGCTGACATCATCAGTCTTGCCAAAGATGAATATACCACCTTTCAGGTAGTTTCCTAGTCTCCAAAAAGGGCACTCCTCTCAAAAGAAGTCACACACATACACACTCAGCAATTGCAGGTTTTAAACCCCTACCAAACTATGCTATGATACTAGTGAAGTATGCATTAACACAACACGCTATATGCTTTACTGGGGGGGTTTCATTTCCACTGCTATATTTGTAGGATGCTGACATCATCAGACTTGCCAAAGATGGATATACCACTTTTCAGGTATTTTCCTAGTCTCCAAAATGGGCACTCCTCTCACAGCCCCCCACCACCAACCACACACACACACACACACACACACACACACACACACACACACACAGTAATTGCAGGATTCAAACCCCTACCTAACTAGGTTATGATACTACAGAGGTATGCATTAACACGACGCACTACATGCTTTACTGGGAATTTTAATTTCTACTGATATATTTGTAGGATGCTGACATCATCAGACTACACATGGTAATGTGTGTGCACTTTGTCTTATGCAATCACGGGACTGAGCCATGGGGGACAGCAGGTATTACCAGCTTGAACAGGACTCCACAATTATTACCTTGTGTGATGTATCTGTGTCCCAGTTGGCAATCCATCAGATGACAATACATATTTATGCACAGGTTGTTGGTGTTGTGGATACCACATGTGTCTAGGATGTTGGAAAAAGGCCTATTCAAGGTCTATGTGGCACGTGTGTAGCTCATTTCATTGATGTATGTCCTGGGTGACTGCCTTGTAAATGGTCTAGCAGGTTTAGGAACCATGATCTGCCCATGACCAAACCAAGGTTGGTAGTGTTGTGTGTTAGTGTGCTTCCAATAGCCCTGTTTATGACTTCAATCATGATAGAGTACATGGCCTTGCAGATATGACTTCAAAGGCTTATAACACTATAGTTCCCATGGTCTGTTGTGCACCAATACTTGTGTAGTGTGCCAGGTGTTGCTGTAACCCATTCAACAGTTTCATATCCTGTAGAGAGGGTGAGGCTCAACAGACTGTTCAGGTGCAGGGTCCGTTTGTTCTGCAGTTCACGTATGACACATATGGGGAAACACTGTAATTCCATTGATGCCATGTTTTCAGCTTTAGAAGGAGCTGTTTAACCATTCTGCATGTGATATCCCCTGATATGGTGTTAGGGCCTTTTGTCAGTGGGAGGTGGGTATGTGTGTATGGGCCTGTCTGACAGGATGTTGGCATTGTCAGTCATTTACAGCTGGCACTGACTCAGGACATATATGGGTGTACATTGCTATGTATGACATAGCTGAAGGAAGCGTCATGTTTCCGTATGGACTCCTTCCTGGATTGTTTTTCCATAATCTGGATTGGATAATGTTTGGAGTGCACATTGTTTATTGCTGTTACTGATTGCAGGTTTTTTATCTTCTATGCCTTTCCACTTTATGTGAACAACCTAAGTATCCCTAGTACATATTTGATTATGACAAGGTTCCAATATATTATATATGTGTCTGTTTTCATAGAACTGTGTGCACAGGGCAGGATTGGTGAATAGTGAGAGGTTCCTGGGTTAAGACATGCAACTGGCAGATATGTGTGGCCCACTGCTGTACTCAGACATGGCCTAAGTGTGTGAGCATGCCCAGTTTGATCTTTCAGTATGTTGTTGTCTGACACTTGCCTCATTTATTCATGTGTGAGCATGCCCAGTGTGACCTTTGAGTATGTTGCTGTCTGAAGTCCACTACATTTGTTGTTGTGTGTGAGCACACCCAATATTTACATTTATACTATATGTGTGTTGAAAATCATGTTGTATTTTTACTGCAGGGCTCACCTTTGTGTCATAAATTTATACTGATTATGCTGTGCCTGCAGGGTTTCCATGGGACACTTTGCATAGATTTATCAACATTTCTTCATACAGTTTGACCAGTGAAATACTGTCATGGTTTATTGGTTCAGTACTATGACTATAGTGCACAGTATCAGGGGTTCGAGGACTGTCATTGCTTTTTGTTTTCATACTGGGCAGACCAGATTGCTTAAAGACCAGTAGAACAATTATGAGCATGTTTACCTGGTTTTGCTCAACTATGCCCAACTTTAGTCAGACTTGGCCAACATTGCTCAATGTTAATGAACACTGCTGAATGTTGCCCAGTATTGCTCAACAGTGCCCAGAGTTGTGCTAGTTAGTGTGTGCCATTTTGTTTACATATACTAAATAGTGGTAAAGGCTGTTTAGCACTGCTTTATATTGCTTAAAACATGGCAATCATGCCTCAGGTGGTGCTGCAGGGCTGCCTATGTCGGATGCACATAGTACACTCCCTGTACATGTTTGCAAACAGGTATTGTCAAGTTAGGCATCCCTTTTACTATATGTGTGAGTCAGAGAGAGGTATCATTTCTGGCATTCCTACTGAGCCAGTGTATGTGCTATGCGTTGCCTCTTTGCCAAGGCCAAGGTATACTAGGCATGCCTCCTTCTGCCTACTGGGGCAGGCTCAGGTCGTTCCTCCTCCGAGTCATGCTTTGCCTGTGATGGCCTTGGCAATGGTGGGAGGCTGTTTGGCCCAAGCCTATGCTGCTCCTGCTGCAGCTGTTTTTGCAGGATCATGTTATGTAGCATAGCACATACCATGACAATTTAGGTACATGTAGTTGGTGAGTACTGCAAGGCTCCACAAGATGTGTCTAGGCACTGGAACCATGACTTGAACAGCCCAAACACATGCTCGATTACATTTCTTGTTTGTGCGTGTGCCTCATTATGGCATTCCTGTTCAGGTGTGTGTGCATTTCTGATGGGTGTCATCAGCCACGGCTTCAGTGCATATCCAGCATCCCCCACTAGGTGACCATGAGGGATGTCCCTATTGGCAAATGTCTGGTACAGCTGCATCAGATGCCAGATATGGGAATTGTGGTAGCTTCCAGGGCAGCCAGCACACACATTTAATATTATGCCCTGGGTATCACACACAACCTGGCAGTTGATGGAGGGGAAGCCCTTGCAGTTGTAATAGACCCTACCCTGCTCATCGGCTGGTGCTTTGATGCGTATGTATGTACAGTCTATTGCACCCACTACCTCAGGGTATTCCGCTATTTGCTGGAAGAGACGCATATTACTGGCCAATACCTCACAGGAATTGGGGAAATATACATGCTCACCGACATGTGCTGACATGGCATTCAGGAACTGGTGCAGTACCCGGGATGCTGATGCCTGTGAAATGCCCATCATATCACCAGTTGTTCTCTGGAAGGTACCTGTTGCTAGTATTCTTAGGCCAACACATACCTTGGTTTCCACTGGTATGGGTTCCCCTCTGTTGGTTCCATGTGTGAGGCGTGGCCTGCACAGCTCAACAATTTGCTGCATGAGGTCTCTGTCCACTCTATAACGATCCACTATCTCCAGCTCATGTAGCCCCTGGTAGATTACCCTGGGCCTGTACACTCTTCTCCGTCTCCTCACTGTGAGTTGCTCAGCAGCATTTGCATTGTCACCACCCTCAGCATGTTGCATATGTCGCCTTATAATAGCAATGGCAGCCCCTAACATTTTTTTGTCTCAGTAGAGCTTTTTAAGTTTTCACTTCTCTTAGTATACTGCAGTGTTGCAGTGTCTCTGAGAAAAACATGGTGGAATGTTGTTTGCAGAGTTTTAAGTGCTGGGCTGGGCTGGGCTACTGTACTGCCTGTGTAATTGACTGATTCTGATTGTTTTCACCTGCTAGCTTTGCTAGTTCTCCTTAATTAACTTTCTACTATTTGTTTTCCTTCCTTTTCCCTTTTCTGTTACCACAGGGGGCACGCCGTGCAAACAAGCGCACACGAGCGCCAACACACACACACGAGCGCAAACTCACGCACACCAGCTCACACGCACGCACACATGCTTTCACAGGCTTACACGGGTTTCCACAATATAACACTTGCTTACTCAGGCTTAAATGCGCACACACAGGCACACATGCACGCACACACACGCACACGTGCGCAAACACATTGTAGGCATTTGTACAAGGAACTTTAGTGTTATCCATGGTGTACACCTTCAATTTCTGGCCTTTAGCTAGGATACCTGCTGACACGCCTCTTCCAGTGATGACTGACTGACAGCGAACACATGCCACTCTGCTCCAATGAGCTTACAGTCTTTCATACATACCCCCCTCATGTTGTCACCTATCTTCTACTCTGATACTCCCCTTATCCTACTCTTACACTCCACAGACTTGGCTCATATGCCTTGTAAAATTGGGATTCACTATCCTTACCCTCGTTTGCATAGGATTGCCTACTAATGCTTGGTTACATCTCTGGGATTTGGCTTCCCCCCATAGCAACCCCTAATCAGTGGCCATGTTGTCTTCAGCCTGCCATTCACCTGCATGGCAAATTATATATTTTTTATTTAAATGCCTATTTTTGCCTGTTTTTGTGTTATTTTCTGCTTTTTAAAGCGCCGTACATGTGCGCGGCACTGCGCTATGCTTAAACATCAGAGAGCATGGAAAAAAAAATATTGATTTCATTAATTTGCAATATGTTTACATGCCAATGGCCTTATATTTGGCCATTGGCATGCTTCCTCAACTGAATGCATCCTTTATTTGGAGCTGTCATGGCTCCGTTTTGCTATTTGCAGAACGGTACTCAGTTGCCAACCGAGAACATTTCTGCAAATAACACTACTCTTACTCGGACAGGTTAGGATTTCCTGGATCGCAAATTTACCTCATTTGCATAGCTTTCGGCAGCAAATGAGGTAATTTGCATATCCTAGCCCTGTCCGTGTAGGAGTCGTTTAAGTAGCTCTCTTACACGCCCCTGCCGGCTCTTCCTGGATCGCTCGGCGGGCATGCTGTCTGCATGGAGTCTTACTCTACTGTTAGACTCCATGCAAGCCTTCGTGAATCCGGCCCATAGCTTAGCACAGGGGCACAAAGTGAGACTGAGTAATGTGGGCAAAGGCAATCAATTCCCAAGATATTGCCATAAACTGTATAATTTCAGCCTTAGTTGCTTTTGTTGTTCAATAGCAGATATTATGCAAATGCAGAGGTGGAAGACTGATGGCATAGAAGGGAGAAGATACATTGGCAGGGTAAGATCGGGGTAGTGACAAAGTAACTTATGACAGAAGAAGCATAATTGTGGATAATAACAGCATGTAACCAACAGGTGCTCATAAACTAATGTACCAAAAACACCCAGTAACCCTTAACTAATGGCTAGATTAGACTGATTGAAATTATTCAAAAATCTTTCTACTTGTCAGCATTAGCTCTTCATGCCACAAAGTAATTACTACTATACTGCATTAAAATAACACTGTTGAAGCACACTGACAACTTAATGAAGCATAAGGGGTGAAAAGACATAGTTTGAAACAGATGCAGAGAGGAAAAGCAACCATATGTTTTGTGGGACCTGTAGGAGCATATATGTATTGTATTTAAGTCTTACTTACTAAATCATCTTTGATCTGTCATGACGTGTACAATCAACTGCTTGCTATAGATCCAAATAAGAGTAAGGAAAGTGTGATAAACATGAATACCTAACCAGGATAAGGATGAGTTGATAAGTCTCCCTGTTGGAGCTGCAGTATTTTTGAAAACTATGTCTTCTTGCATTCTCCCAATGTTATTTTAAGGATGCAGGTTATATAAAGAGAAATATAGACGTTTGTAGTTAAATATATGATAGAAGCATGAAATATCATGAAGTAATAAAATGACATACACCTTTATTCAAACACAAAACACTATGAAAAAACATCAGGCTAAAAACAGGGTAATTATGTTAACATGCCACATAGGAACCCCTACTTTATTACAATAAGCAGCCTAAGAACCGTTAAATGCAGTGTTCCACAATACCCCTTTTACTCTGAATTCTCATAGCACAGAAGACTTAAGGACATTTGTGCAACAGTAACTGTGCCACTACAGATTAAATTGAAATCTTCAGCATTTTAAAAAGTTAAACAGCATTCACTGTCACTTAGCATGCTGCACTATGCCAAACGTTGTGCAAATGCTGAGGACAAAAAGTGAAGGGTTTTCCATGGGCCATTTCTGGTCTTATGTGTTGTGTGTGAATATATTTTTGACCAGATTGAAAGTGTGAAAAAGTGGTGGATAAGACAGTGGGGAAAATGGGGTTGACAAGCATTGGGTAAGACATGGGGAAACAATACAGGAATTTGCAGGAGGCTCATGGCAGAGCACCTAGATATCCACTTCTTCATAATGAAAATGTATAATTGTACACACAATTTCATGACTTTGCAGGATGACCACACCAGTGATGGATAACAACAATGGAATAAGGTTGTATGGCCAATTGGACTGAATCAATTGTGTCAAGATGACACATAGGTAAAGTGGAGAGCCATGCATTGGGTGTCATTTTTTATGGTACAGGTGCCATTTTTTTTTTTTTTTGAGGAGAGAGGAGAATTTTGGAAAAGGTACTTAGGAAGGAGGGGGGGGTCAGGTAAGTAGTGTAGATTAGGAGGCATCGATGGACTTAGGGGATATACAGGACAGAGATGGATGGTGATGGAGACAAAAGGTTGGAGGACACCACGATTGGAGACAGGGTATGCTAGAAGTACAGTGAGAATCTAGTCCTCACCCTCAGAACTGTCATCACTTTTTTTCTGCAGCAGCTCTCTGGGTCAGTACTGGATGTGCCATTGTCTTTGCAATGCAATGCAGGACCCTTTCAAACCTACCAATATGTGCACTTAGGCCCCTCTCCATTATATCCTCCATCAATCCTATCAGCTCCTGCCAGGTGACAAAATCACCACCTCCACTACTACTACTTCTCCTGGAGGATACCACTATACCAGCAGCCAGAGCAGAGCTACCTGACACACTTTAAGCAGGTAGGGCAGGGGTTATGGAGGCAACACTTGCAGTTATGACTCTGAAGTGCTGGGTGTCTCCTACCATCTATAGAGGTTTGCTGGGCTGAGCTGTAGTGTTTGGTGTACCTGTCTGTGCTGTTTATAATTAATATTTAGCAACAAGTTAGGTAAGCAGCAGATTGTTAATAAATTATAACCCCCCACACACAATAAAAATAGAGAGAAAGGGTTAAGGGAGACACAAAAGAGAGATGATTGCATATGTGACATGTCACAGTACTGTATATTTTAAGTAAAATTGGTTTACATAAGCAATTATGACCATTATTATTGGACACCTTTGCAGCATCCATATATGATGGAAAGGTATTTACATGTCAGTAAAAAAAAAATCTCCCTGCTCTGATATAATAAACAGCAGCCTTTATTTTCCTATGATGGATTAGAATTATCCATTCTAAATTACTAATCACGATTACCATAAAGTTATTTTTTTTCACAGACTGCTGTTAATATTTTATAAATACTTGTCCATTAAAAAGTAATTACTTCTTCTGGGTACTGAACCCATGCACAGTAAAGCTGGTATTCTAAATGCCTAATGCAAGCAGCAAGAGTTATTGTGGAAGGCATGCATGCTTCAAATGAAGGATGAGGTATGACTGCTCAAGATGCTAGTGCTTGAGAGAATGAAATTAACATTATGGCTTGAAGTTTTACATGAATTATACTTACCATGTGCCTCTCTGAGGCAAGTTAATCTCTCCTGGTGCACCTCACAGCTGCAATCAACTTCTATGCTCTGCACCTCATGCACCTCACAGCTCTAATGCACCAACCATAAAGATACATATATATGAAAGCAGATTGAATAACGGTGTTGACTAGCTACATACTGACATATCATAGACAGTCTATAGGTCCATATACTTCCACAACTGGGGGTTGCCAAGTCCTAAATTCAGCTTCACATCTGTTTAGGCGGTCCTGCTTACACTTTTTAAGGTCACTGTAGTGGTGACAACATTGTTGACCATTGCATGAAATGCTGTTACATCAGAGACAGCTTTGACTAATCTGTTTCATGCCACAGTCTTATACTAAGGACCAGAATAGTATACCTGTAGCAGTCTATGCCTGCAGTGCTTCATGAGCAGTGCCACAAATATCTTGATCTCCTCAACATTCTACCTTTGTGATTTAAATTTTACACCATTTTCTCCCTCACCAGCCATGTCTGCAAAAGTCACTCTAACAAAATATGCCTGAACTGCTGCCTAATTCAGATATTGTATGTTACTGGTATTTTACACAAAGATGCACAGCTTTGTCAACTGTATTTGTACAATTAAAAGGAGCTGGATTCCTTGGCAGACATATTGGCACTACTTATATCACATTGCAGTAAAGGTGTAAAACATGCCATTGAGCTGTTCCATGTGTGATGCTCCACCCATTATAACAGGTTCCAGTTTTCAGTAGTGGACTGCTTAATGGCATGTTTTTTAAGAGTTGCAGTTTGGGAGGATAAAGACGCTAAATTCTGACATATTGCCCTGTTGCAACTTACACACAGTGTTCAAATATTATTGTAACAGTTGGGAATCAAGCCCATGGGGAAAAGGATCCAAAAATTGCAACTTAATTTATTAACTGACATTGCCACAGGGGAATTGACTTTCCAGCATGGACATCTGATATTAATAAAGATACACATCTGAGAGGCATGTGTGTGTGTGTGTGTGTGTGTGTGTGTGTGTGTGTGTGTGTGTGTGTGTGTGTGTGTGTGTGTGTGTGTGTGTGTGTGTGTAATTGTAATTATGTCTCAGAATGCATTTCCATATAAAAGTAATTATTTTTTCAACTACATATAGTTCAGATGGATGCAACGGAATGTGCTGATTAACACAGGTTGGTTTATGTTACATACATACTTCACAAAACATAAGGATCCTAAACACATAGCTAGGATACGTGATGAGTCATGATGATTACAACAAAAGTATCATGCCCATCATACATATGCAAGTGAAATATAATTACTGTCATGTCTAGGAATCTGGGCACATCTTAGCTTGTGATTATATTGGAAACTAATAATATATGCTAAATACTACAGGTTCATTATACAAGGCTTACTGATAGATTGCTTGAAATAAACAGTTTTAACATTATCAGTTTTATTTACTGTTGCAGTCCTATTCCAAAACGTATGAGAAATGGGCTTAATACATCCTTTCTATAAAGTATCTTGTAGCTGGATTTAAACCATTAACAAGCTGTAGTCTTTATCTAATGTCTCTGCCCTTACACCTTGTACTATAGAAATAGTTTCATGACTGGTGAAATTTCTCATCTCAGTAAGGTTTAGAGTACTGAGGAAAGTGCACCATTGCCAGACATGTTTGAACTACCTAAGGCAGTCTAACCTAAACTTTTCACTTTTTTTCTTAAATTGTGAACTGTGTTTGCATGCTGCTAAGCTGAGGGTAAATGTGCCTTAAAATGAAAAAAAAAATGAAAAGTCAATATTGTGAATAACTGCAAAGTGTTCTCTAAACAGGATTCAAACAATGATTTGTGTTATTTTTCACCAATGCACCATGTTCTTTATTTCTCTCGATTCACTTCAGTTACACCTTGTACCATCACATTTTATATCAGTCAGGTGCATTTACAGAAGTAACTACTCTACCTGTTGGGGGGTAGGGGGTTATGCAATGACACCAGGCATGTTTGAGCTACATAAGGCAGTCTAAACTAACTTCTTCACTTTTTCTTTAGGTATTGAATCCTGTTTGTGCACTGCCCATCAGGCACCAAATTGAAAAGACATTAGAAGAGGACTATAGGATAGAGAAAAAATATGGAACTTAAATTAAATGCAGTTCATTGGCATATGTAGTATTGATCAGAGCAAGAAATGCATTAATGTGAAAAATTCTTCCTTTTCACATCTCCTTGCAATTTCAGACATACTTTGTAGAGCACATTATCAGACTTGTAGTTAATGGCAAATAATGTGAAAGTTGACAGACTAATGATCACATGTTGTTAGCAATAATGTCAATGGCTGAACTTTAACAACACAATGGTATCAAAATGTGATTAAATATGTATTCAGACAACCGTCTACAAAAGTATCATGTAAGTGGATTGGAACCACGCAGCATATGTTTTATCTATAAGCTCATCACACGTATACTTTTTGTCACACAGAAAGTTAGCTGTCAGGTCTCTTTTCTTCCCAGAGTACTATTCACAGTACTAACAGCTGCACAATGCTGTTGTTCTGGTTTGCGGTATCTAGGGAAGCCTAAACTAAATTTTTCACTTTTTTCCTTAAGCTGTGAAAGTGACTTTTATGCCAAGTGGTATGAAAATACAGAAGGCAATATTTAACAGAAGCATTAAAACAGCTTTTGAGGAATAACAACTAGAAGACACATGAAATGAATCATGATGTATATGTAACAATGAGCACAGCTAATAATAAATTACAGTGATTCAATCAGCTGTCTCATATTTCATTACTACAGCAGTAGTATCATGTATGCCTTACAATATCAGGACTTTAACTAATGCCATGGTAACAGATAAGGGCACAGGAACCAGTAGAAATGTTTTAATTGTTCACACAGCACACACATTGCATATCTTAGTCATTTTCATATGACTTATCTTTCTGCCACCTTTAGTCACTACTGACCTTACTTGAGTTTCCCACATCAACACATTCATACAACAAAATGAGTGTCAAGAATTATTATGAACTCCCACAGTCAAATCATCTGGGAATAGGTTTCAATCTCTGCATCACCTGTACAGTTTCTCTAAGCTGAATATTGGTGTACATTACATCACACAGACAACAGCGTAACAACTTTAATTTATTCACTCAGCATTGCTCAGACTGCAGAATAAAGCACAATAATACCAGTCTTCATTGAACTTTTGATGACAGCCCAAATAAAATTTTTAGTTTTCTCCTTGGGCAGTGACATGCATTTCAATGCTGTTGAACACTGCCAGTCAACAGTGCACAATGACAAATGACATGCAAATGCTGTAAGAAAGAAAACACATAAAACATATATTGTAGAGCAAATACTTCACATGTTCTTGTTTAACCAGATTAGATATGCTGCAACAATGACCTGTATGGATTTGAACCATAAGAAAAGGGTGTTGAAAGCAATCATTATTCACAATTTCCCAGAGTTGCCACAGACAAATACATACGCTAGCAAAGTGATAAAAAGTTTAGATGTAATGATAATGTGACATTGTATCAAATTACATTGACGATGCAAGAGAAAAAAGTTATGCAAACTGTCCTATTACATTTGACAGTGAATAAATGACTGCGATACAGCAAACAGTTAGCATAGGCATGTATGTATTCCCACTATTTTAAACAAAGAATGCAAACACTGCAGGTATATCAGTTTCTTTCTGTCTGGTATCTTGTTTCATTATCTATTTTTATTTATTTATTTTTATTTTACATTTGTTGACTGGGCTAGTCTAACTGGATACATGTCCATGTTCAGTAGAGGCCCGGGGAGAAAAGCTCCATTTTCAAACTAGATAAAATCAAGACAATACAAAAAAGATACATGCAATATGTAAAGTAAATAAGAATTTCTTTATCAACTTAAGTTATACAGAACTAAAAATATACAGATTTTGAGTACTGGGTTTAATAAGGTAAAATACAGTATTATAACCAAGGGAAAGAGATAGATCATTCAATATGAGTATAATGGGTATGAATGTTCCTTTGAAATTATATAAAAAGGTTATGAAAGGTGTATAAAAAGGTTATGAAAGGTGTATAACACAGGGAAGTAGGAGAAATTATGGAGGACAGGGAAGTAGGAGAATTATGGAGGATAAGTACATGAGGAAGTAGTTATAGTCATAGTGAAAGAAATAGATTGGTTTATGTACGAGGTGGGAAGATAAGAGTTCACTGAGGAAGGAATATGTAGTAAGGAGCATGCTCAGTGATAGCATGATGGGAATAAGATACTAGGACGGGGAAGAGTGATGAAATTGCTAAATACTTCAAAGTGGGTTAAGGAGGAGATATATAGAAAAGGTTATGGTGGGGAGGAGGGTTAGTCATGGTTAGTACAAGGACAAAGCCATTGTGTTTTTAAGTGAAATTTTAGTTGATTTTTAAAGAGAGGTAATGATGAAAGAGATGTAAGTTTAGTGGGAAGTTTGTTCCAAATCTTCCCCACAGAATTAGAGAAAAGAGAATCACCTGACTTGTTGTGGGATTTCTGGGTGGTAACCAGTAGTTTATTTGCTGAGCGAAGGTTAGAAAGGTTTGTGTAGGGGGAGATGAGGCTACTGAGAATAGGAGTGGCTGAATAGGCTAGTATAGTATTTTATGAGTAATGGAGAGTTGTTGAAATTTTAGCTGGTTATTTAGTTCAATCCATCCTAGAAGTTTTAGGTTTAGACAGTGATGTGTTCTAAATGAGGACCCAGTAACAAACCTGGCACTATTGTTATAAGAAGTAGACAGTTTGTTTAGATTGATAGAAGAGAGCGGAGATCAGATGGGTCTGGGCAACAGTAGTTCTGGCTTCTGGCATAAGAAAAGGTTTTATCCTATATAAGGATCCAAGTTTTCTGTTTACAGTTTTGATGGTGGCATTAATATGAGCATCAAAGTTGAGGTTGTGGGCAATCAATACACCTAAGAGTTTTGTAGTTGGGTCAGAAGCTATGATTGTACCATCAATGGAGGTAGTAGAAAAGTCTAGTGGGGTGGATTTGTTAGTTGGAGTAAATAGTAATAGTTTGTTTTTTTGGCATTAAGGAGGAGATGATGTTGTTGGAACCAGTTTTCTACTTGGTTTAATACTGATTGGGTGATGGTATGGAGTTCAGATAAAGTGGTTGCTTTACAAATCAAAGTGGAGTCATCTGGGTATTGTATGCAGTTAGGTAGAGGTAGATTAGTAGAAAGTTTGTTAATGAATATGGAGAAGAGTAGAGGTCCCAGGATAGCACCCTGTGAGACAACAAGGGTAATAGGGAGATGTTTGGATAGGTTATTATCCCAAAGGACAGCTTGCTGTCTATTGTGCATATAGGATTTGAACCACTGTAATGCTTGTGTGTCAAGTGAGAATAAGTTGAGTGTATTGAGTTGTAATTGATGGTTGACCATATCAAAAGCTTTAGAGAGATCAATGAACAGAGCAGAGGAGAGCATATTATTGTTACGATGTTTATTAATACAGTGTGTAAAGGATAGGAGAGCAGTGGTGGTACTGTGGAATGGTCTAAAACCATGTTGACAGTCAGCTAGAAGGTTATATTGGAGAATGTGGTCAAGAATTTGTTGGTGGATACATTTTTCCATAATTTTGGCTAGTGGTGATACTAGGGCTATGGGCCGCAGTTGAGTTCCCTCCTTTGTGAAGTGGGATTATGTGAGAGATGTTCCATAGTGAAGGAATGGAGCCTTCAAGTTATGGTTCTATTAATTAGAATAGAGATGGGGTAGGCAAGAGCTTTAGCAGCAGTTTGAAGGTATTCAGGTGGTAGGAGATCGGCTGAGGGTTTACAGGGTTTGAGTTTATGAAGCAGAGTATAGATGAGGGCTGTAGAAATAGGTTTTAAGTGAAAGGTAGGTGGTAAGGTAGTGGGGGAGGATGATAGGGTAGGGCTGAGAGGTGGAAGGGAGTTAGCTAGTGATTGGACAGTTTCAGTAAAAAAAGCTGTTGAAAGCATCAGCAATCTAATTTGGAGAGTTTTGGGAGAGACCAGACTGGGTGGGTGTTTTGGAGTGTCCTGGATGTAAGAGATTATTTATGCCTGATCAGAAGCTTTGGGGTTGACTATGGTGATTTTGTTGGAGTTTGAAGAAATAGTTTTTTTTTATCCTGAAGTATTGATTTTTTGGTGGCATTTCTTAGTTGTCTAAAGTGCTGCTGATCAATTGGGTCTTTGGTGTTTCTCCATTTGGACCAGATTTTATTTCTTTGTAGGATTTGTTGTCTGGTTTCTTTAGTGAGCCATGGGGCTGCTTTGCATCTAGTTCTTATGGAGCGTGAGGGGGCATGGAATTCTAAAATTTGTAAGAATTTGGAGTTAAAATGGAATACTGCTTCGTCAATTGGCAGGTGCCTTAAGGGTGACCAGTCACAGGCTTGAAGCTCAGCCTGAAAATTGACTGGATTAAATTTTTTTTTGTTGTGGGTGATTTCAAAGGTAGGTTGATTTGGAATATAGGATTTTTGTCTAGATAGGTAGGTTAGTGAGTGGTCACTAATATCATCAGGAAGGATGCCTACTTTGTAAGAGAGAGAGTGGCAGTTTATTAAGATCCAGTCTAATATACTTTCTTTGCTGGTGGGTTTATGGATTCTAGTGGGGGTGGTAATAGTTTGAGAGAAGCCGTAGAGGTTTATATGGGTTGTGGGTTCTAGAGTTGTACAGGAGTTCCAGTCTATATTAAAATCACCGAGTACTATGGTTTCTTGAGGGAAGGATGTAGAAAGCCAGCAGACGATTCTTTCTATGATGCTAATGTTATTGCCTGGGGGTAGGTAGGAGCATATTATGTTAATAGATTTAGTATTATTGAGCTGGAGCTTGGCAATAAGAATTTCCACATTGGTTTCTAGAGGGGGGTTGTACCAGTATGGATGTGACCTGTAAATGA
Organism: Protopterus annectens; assembly: GCF_019279795.1. Lineage (NCBI taxonomy): Eukaryota > Metazoa > Chordata > Ceratodontiformes > Protopteridae > Protopterus > Protopterus annectens. The sequence goes on from NC_056733.1 coordinate 1,694,464,645, forward strand.
GATTTGTGCAATATTGCTATCCCACCACCCTTTTTGGTAGTTCGGTCTAACCTCAGGATGTTATAACCAGGTGGGAGTATTTCATTGTCTTTTGTAACAGGTTTAAGCCAGGTTTCAGTTAAGCATAGGATAACACAAGAGTGAGTATCTAGTAGAGCGTGCAGTTGGCTTACTTTATTGTTAACACTCCTTATATTGAGATGAGTTATGAGTAGTGAATTAGTGGGAGTGAAGGGGGGTGAGCTGTCTTAGGGTGTTGTTATAAGGTCCTGGGTTGGAATGAATGTCCCCGTGAAGGAGAGGATATTTGAGAGGACTATATGGATGCTTCAGTGGTTTAGTGTAGTTAAGTTGCGCTTTCCTAAAATGTGTAAATGTAAAATGGGCTACTCTGTGGTATTTAGGTGATAGATAGGATGAGGTGGATGTTATGTTAGAATGGCTAAGAATTTCAAGATTTATTATTAATGTTTGTTTAAGGGATTGGTGAGAAGATGAGAAATGTAGGTTTTTGTAATGAGTGAGAGTATAGGGAATAGATAGTATAGATAATAGTAAAAGTAGGAGTGGTAGTTTAATGTAAATGAGTGAATAAGTAAAGGGCATGGTGAAGGAGATGATAAAATGTAATAGGGAATTAGGATGTTGGAGTAAATGAGGGTGTGGACTAAATAGTTGTGAAAGAGGTAAGGGAGTGTGATTATCAGTATGTGAGTGGCTGTGTAAGTGGTAGGTCTGTAAAGAGTGGTGAAAGATTATTTGATAGGAGTGAGGGGGAGTGGCTTGGTAAGTATAAAGGTAGGACCACTGGGGGTGGTTGGGAATTGGGGGTAGGGTAGAGGAGCGGAGTGAGCCCACAGGGCGAATGGAGCGGGTTACAGAAGGCAAGTGAGAGTCTACAGAGACAATCAGGGAGACGCAGACACCTTAGGTGTCACTGGGCGAGTAGAGTGTGGTAATGTAGGAGAGAGGTAGTGAGTGATTGTGGAATAAAGGGAAGAAAAACAGAGTACAGCTAGATAGTGGGGAGAAGAAAAGATACTAGTAGAGTGAAAGTAGCAAGATGATTTTCAGCTCATCAAGGGATACGAGCTATAAAAGTATTAAGAATAGATATCTGGGAATGCGGAGTACAAGGTGTAACTCTAGATTGGAATTTGGTGCCACCTAGTGGGCAGAAAGTACAGTAGACGCAGGTAACAGTATTAGATACAGCTAGAGAAAGGAGTTACAGATAAAAGTAGATAAGGGAGTGAAAAAAGACAAATTGCTATTGGGGTGTAGAGGAGAAAATATTTGCTGCTGGTTTCCCTGCTCACTAGCTTAGTTTTTCTTGTTGCTAGGTAGTTATAAATAAATAAATAATGCAGTTTAATAGGTAGGTCCAAGGTGGAACATACTTTCTTAGTCCTTTTGGAAGCTGGGAACACAATATATGTGCAGGGGCAACAGATTTCCTTGGCCAGACGTTGGGATGGCTGTTACAAAAAAAGCAGAGAGGGGTCCTGAAAGATCAAGCAGGTCCCTTAGTATAGGATAGAATGTAGAGAGTTTCTTAGTCCTTTTGGAAGCTGGGAACACAATATATGTGCAGTGGCAACAGATTTCCTTGGCCAGACGTTGGGATGGCTGTGACAAAAAAGCAGAGAGGGGTCCTGAAAGATCAAGCAGGTCCCTTAGTATAGGATAGAAGGTAGAGAGTTTATTTGTCCTTTTGGAATCTGGGAACACAATATATGTGCAGGGGCAACAGATTTCCTTGGCCAGACGTTGGGATGGCTGTGACAAAAAAGGCAGAGAGGGGTCCTGAAAGATCAAGCAAGTCCCTTAGTATAGGATAGAAGGTAGAGAGTTTATTAGTCCTTTTGGAAGCTGGGAACACAATATATGTGCAGGAGCAACAGATTTCCTTGGCCAGACGTTGGGATGGCTGTGACAAAAAAAGCAGAGAGGGGTCTTGAAAGATCAAGCAGGTCACTTAGTATAGGATAGAAGGTAGAGAGTTTCTTAGTCCTTTTGGAAGCTGGGAACACAATATATGTGCAGGGGCAACAGATTTCCTTGGCCAGACATTGGGATGGCTGTGACCAAAAAAGCAGAGAGGGGTCCTGAAAGACCAAGCAGGTCCCTTAGTATAGGATAGAAGGTAGAGAGTTTCTTAGTCCTTTTGGAAGCTGGGAACACAATATATGTACAGGGGCAACAGATTTCCTTGGCCAGACGTTGGGATGGCTGTGACAAAAAAAACAGAGAGGGGTCCTGAAAGATCAAGCAGGTCCCTTAGTATAGGATAGAAGGTAGAGAGATAAGCACTAACCCTCTGCAACCAGGGACACACAACAGCCAGGGCAGTTACAGGGAGAATCTATCTTTCATAATAGCAAATATATCTCTATTGTTGCCATATGTTATCTTTAACAATGCTTAAAGTACTCCCTTAATTATTAACAAATGTTTTTACTAAAGGCAGTAAGGTTGATCATTAAAGCCAGCATTTGAATGCTAGGAAAATCAATCTCCTAACTCACTCAATGTACTTTTAGACTTTTTGTTAAGTATCTTCCCCCAACACACCCCAGTAGAAGTATAGCAAAGGAAGGAGACTGTAAAAGCTGATTGTTCCTGCAGTCAGAGTAATCATTGACACCTGCAAGTCATCAAAGGGGAACACTTCTCAATGCTCATCCTTGCATTAATAGGGCATGTGCATGTAATCATGTACTTCCTTATACCATGTTTACATTCCCTACACTTACTGCAGAATTTTGTATTCAGGAATGCTAATGATTTTGTACCTCATGTGCATACTTACCATGCTCACAGGGATGACTTAAAATTAGATAAAGGTAATTGTGTAATTAGTGTCCTTGTATCATAATGGGAAGACTATTTTGAAACACAGAGATTAATACTGCTAGTAAAACAAGACTTTGGGAGATTTATCTATTTTCTACAGTGCTGTACTGTCAAAGTATGTTGCTGTTTATTATCTAATGACTTGTAATTAAACACTAAAAGGTGAAATGCAGTGATTGCTGAAAAGCAGTTGTATTCTTTTTTTTTTTTTACCTTTATCCCTTCATTTTGCTATTGCCATGTCTGCATTACTACAACTATGCTACTGAATGCTTCATGACAAATTATTTATTTGTCATGTTTACACACTTATTGCAGATGATTGTATTGTAATGTGTAGGAAGCTCTGGCATTTGTGCCTGTGTTAGCAGGAGAAGAAAAATGTGTTCTGTTAGTGTATTTTTACTGGACTGAACTCCACCGCAATTGATATGGCAGTTTTATATTATTTTTCTAATGCTGCATTTATAATTATTAATACAGCAATGTATTACAAAGTTAAACCTGTGTAACCTCCATTACAGAAGTGTTACATCTGAGCTGATTATTGAGTTTTAAATATACTTCCTTTTTTGTTGGGGATTTGGGGGGATGGGGTGCCTAACATGTATAGTTTTAGTAAGCACTTAGCACATTGAAATTGTTTGTGTGCATGCTGGGTGCATATAGTCACAAAGAACTGAGCTCACAGCCACCATGTCTGTTTATTTTAAATTTAATGTTTTGTATTTCTTTTCTGTTTCGTCACATACAGGAAGATGGCACCCGAGAAGGCATCTATACCCTGTAAGTCACCATAGAGTGATGTAGAAAATTAGGTCATTATCCAGGCCTTGCATTTCTGCCAGGCAGCAGTGGAGATGACCATTCTGCCTGCAACAGGATATGATAGCAGATGGTCAATGACCTAAATGCTGCGAGAGAGCATGGGAGAACTTTCTCCCAGATAAGACACCAGGCAACTGGCATGATAACTTCTGCCCACCATAAGTCCACTGCAGTTGCCTGGGAGCAGGGGGCTACTGGGAGTGGTCATGCTATTGAACCACCCCTGACAGAAACGGGGGAGTTCTTGTCCAATGTCACAGATCCAGATAGCTCAGGAGAGGGTTCAAACAGAATCCTTGATGTTGATGCAGATATGGACAACAGACTCAAAATGTCAAAAACAGACCTTCCAGGTATGCAAAAAGCAAGTGTCATTGTTATATCTTCATATGCATATGTCTAAGATATCTGAGATGTCAGATATATATAACATATATTGAGAGAGAGACAGTGATAACTGTGAGTCAGTCTATAGTCATACAGAAATAAGGGAGTTTGGTTTGGGTTTTTGGGTGACATCCAACTGTTCAATAATGTTTTTTTATGAGAACCTTTTTTAATCTGCACTTGTGAGAGGGACTGTTCTGTTTTTGTTGTTTCATTTGCATTGTGATACTTAACAGATATCTTTCTTTTCCATTCCTCATCTACAGTCCCTTCTGTATTGTCGGCTGCCTGCCCACCTGCACATGGTAAGTGCACATTTGCTTATTGTTATTATTGTATATACGGTAAGCTTAGGTGTATATGACAATAAAGTTTTTGTAGCTTTAACATCTGTTAAAAAGTTTAACATACCTTTATTATAAGAAAAATATGTGATCAATTTTATTATCCATTTTTCTGTTTGTTGTGTTTATTTCATGTTATCATAGGTGATCCTGCAAGTGGCAATGTGGAACTCCTAATGCCTGATGTTGGAGCATTGGCAGCCACTGTTGATGATGGTGTTTATGATAAGGCATAGTCTGGGGGTACAAAGTGTCAGTCTGACACTGAGGTTGTGACTCCCATATCTCCTACCTATGTTTCAGACACAGTCCAGTATGCCTATGCATACTCAGGCCACAGAGATCTCTGATATAGGACATGTTATGGTTGACACACTGGATCAGACTAGTATGGTTACTCTGGTTGCAGAGCTGGTTGCCTCTCAAGGTAGCCATCATGAGGGTGTGATGCCACACAGGAGGGTTGGTACGGTAGCTAGGAGTCCTGCTCTCCACTCTCCTCTTGAATCTGATGTTTCAATAGGTGCTGAAAGATGTACGTGTACAGCCATAGTGAAGGCAGAGGCATGATTCTCTCAGGCCTTAGAAGAGATAGTGCAACTCCTAAATGTGAATGACTCCCTGAGCCATTTGGGCAACTCCTTAGACAGGATGAACAACATATTAGATATGGTAGCTTCTTTAATTGAATACCTGTTGGGGGGGGGGCATCCACATTACCACTTGGCCAGAGATCTGCTTCATCTTCTGATGTTAGCAGATGTGGCCATGCAAGATCCCAATCTTACAGTGACACTACATCCACTGATCTGTCAGTGACTGCAGTGTTTACACTATGATGTGGTAGCCAAGGGGTATCATTCTGGATATGTCATGATAGGACTCATCCAGCAGACATTACTCACATTCAGGTGGCATCCTAGCTTCTAGTCAGGATTGTGAAAGTAGCAGTTCAATTCATGGCAGAGGTGGTTCCCATGGTCAGGAGTAATGAGGCTGAACTGAGTAGTCTACCATGCATGGTTCACACATGGCCAAGCTGCCAGGACATGGTGCTAGCTCAGTGCTTGATTGTTTTCATACAGACACACACATATTGAAAAAAATAATCCACTTTCTCATACCTCTTCACACACACGCAAACTACCAAAACAGTACTGTTGACTGCTATACATGTGTTTTTACTGGCCCTGAACACTGCATTCTGTGAGACATACATATTTCATACTTCCACACACACAACTTCTTTGGTGTCAGCCTTGCCCTCCTACTCCCCCCCCCACCATGTGCAAATGATGGTGTCTGTGCCCTGCCCTTTGCACATCTCTTTGTGACTTAGGGTTGCATATATACGTGATTCACACAGTGGATAACTCATGCTTGCTTATTCACAAGATCCAATTTATCAATATGTACTGTACTGCAGAGCAAAAGTTGTTGATTTATTGTTCCTAATGATGTGTGAATGATTACTTCTATAATTGTTGAACCATGTAGTATTTGGTTAGCATTGTCAGCATTCGAAGCATTAGGTACTTTAACCTACTTATCCTGAAGCGAGAGCAAAAAACAGTAATACGGACCAGTTTCCAGTAAACGTGATTATAGTGACTAAAGAAGTGTAAAAACAATCCCAAAAGCGTTACTCCAGACAAAGTTTAACGCTATTTATTAGTCAAAAAAAGAGCGTTTTCGCCATGGTTAAAACTACGGCTTCTTCAGAACAAAACAGTTTGAAAAGACCGCCTGCAACTATATAAATGATACGTGCACAGCGTGGCTTACTAGTTAACAAAATTAAAGAAACAGTGCAGCAAAGCCAGGCTGTACGCAGATCAGACATCAGTGTATAAGTACATATTTAATAAAACTGACAAATGCATTTAAATCTACTTCAACAACTTTGTTTAAAATGCCATTCATGCAACCTAATACAGTACTTTTAAAGATAAACTAATTCAACACACTATTATATTTAATAGTATTAGTACAAAAAAGTAAACATAAAAATAGAAAATGAGTAAAAATAAATTAAAATTCAAATGCAAATAGCCAAAACTATGAATTATCTTCAATTTAATAGGTTATTACACATCAATATCTGTATATTTCTATTGTCTAGTGTGAACTGATGTATAAAAGAATCATTAATACAAAAACTTAACCAAAAAGTTATTTGTTAGCCATGAAGTGTGTATATACCAAAGTAAAAGACATTAGAAATTGCTTTTAATTAAATATTAAATATGTTATTACTCATAAAAAACTAGTGAAGTTTAATTGTCTAGTATGGTCTGGATGAGACTGTAACTAGGCAAAAATAAACAACTAAAATAGAATGAATAGGTAATAATAACTAATGAATAATAATAATAACTAATAATAGTGAAACAATCAATTATGAAAATAAATAAATATACATAAGCTATTCCTATGTGTATTGGATTAATGAGTGTAAAAATATATTTGATAAATGAGAAAATGTATATATATAAAAATATATAACCTTTAACAGAATAGTTAAAAATCTATTTAGAAACTAGTATCATCTCATATAATTCCTCATCTTTAAAATACAAGAAATATTACAATGGTCATTCAGTCCTGGAGTATAAAAAGAGTTCAACAAGAGTTGCCATTCCAACTCTCAGGTTTCTTGTACAAGGCTAACAGGCCCTCCCCTTATAGTTTGTGGTACTTCATCAATAGCAAGAAAGTTGAAACTATGTCCCTCATATTTAGTACAATGTTTTGCAAGAGCGTTTTCACATTTCTTAGTTCTAATTGCATACAGATGTTCATAAATCCTATCATGTAACTTTCTATCCATTTTCCCTATGTAAAATGCATCACAGCAGTTACATAGGGCTTGGTAGACTATGGATTTAGATGTACAATTGAGTTTATGACAGATGTAATATTTCTTATTGTTAATCATAAAGGAATTACAAGTTTTTACAAATTGGCAATATTTGCAAAACCCACATTGTGTGCAACCTTTAGAATTAATATTGCTGTTTGACACCTTATTGGTCTCAAGGATAGATTTAAGGTTACTCCCATGTTTGTATACAAACCTAGGCTTATCTCCTAGTGTTCCCACCAATTCTTCATTGTTTGAAATGAAGTGCCAGTTCTTGATCAAGATATATTGAATATCAAGAGAATTCCTGCTAAAAGTAGAAATAAAACTAGTAAGGGGAATATCCATTTTAGTGCAGTTTCTTCCATTAATGTTGTTCAACATACTTAATTCCTGTTCACTAGTTTCAAGGGAGAAGTTTAATGTCTCTACTTCTAAGGTTTTACTACTAAGTAATGGGAGGTAATACCTATTAAATCGCTTGGTGTTAACTTCATCTAGAAGTTCTGAGAACATAGTCAATGGGTAATCTCTATTCATGAACATATCCCTTAAGTTGTTACACTCAATCACAAATCCGCTCTCCCTACTGCACATCCTGGCTGCTCTTATTAACTGCTCCTTAATTATAGCTCTTTTTGCCTGAAAGGGTGTGAGCTTTTAAAGTGCAAAAAAGAGTTGCAGTAGGTGGGTTTTCTATAAATTGTAGAAAAGTATTCCAAATTTACTATATCCTTACTTAGTTTCACATCTAGATAGTCTATTTCAGTCGATGAAAAAGTGGATGTAAATTTCAGGAAGGCAGTAGAGTTGTTCATCATTTCAATCAAATTAGATGCATCTTCTGCATTGCCTTTAAATAAAATAAACACATCGTCTAAATATCTAGTGTAAAATTTTATTTTCTCCATTATAGTTGTATTTTTTAAAATATGGTTCTTTTCCCAATATGCCATAAAAAGGTTAGCGACGGTTGCACCGCATGGTGAACCCATCGCTATACCTTGTCTCTGTAAGTATACTTTACTATTAAAGGTAAAGTAATTAGATGTTAAAATGATGTCTAAAAGTTCAGCGACAATGTCAATCTCATTTCTTGAAGCCCCAAGTTCACTAAGTATTAACGAGATCCATTCTACTGCCTCTAAATGTGGTATGGATGTGTAGAGGTCGACTACGTCGACTGTAAGAAAGTTTAAAGATTTGTCAAACTCAATGTTGTTAATGTTGTAGAGAAAAGCCCATGAATCTTTACATATACTTGGTATCAGTTTCAAGTATTTTGACAAAATATTTTCAACTAGTTGTGCACAAGGATAGGTTATTGATAAACGACTATCAATTAATGCCCGCATTGGTGGATCATATAAGTTCTTGTGAATTTTCGGAATACCGAAAATCACAGGGTTTTTAGACATATTAATATCAATGTAATTGTATGTTTCTAAATCAATCTTGCCACTAATGAACATATCTCTAAAATACCCTCTGATCCTTGTTTTCGATATGTTCAGTTCATTCATTGAAGACAGGTTATAAGCTGTACTAGTTAATATATCTTCCATTTTTTCAATATAGTCATAGTTATCAAAAATGACCAGCCCTCCTCCTTTATCAGGTTTTACCACTCTAGTGTCTGAGGAGCATAAATGTTTAAGACAGCTCATTTGTTCAACTGTAATATTATAGTCTAAATACTTTTTCTTAGTTGTATATTCGGTATGTAAATGCCTGATATCTACCTCACACACTCTTTCAAAGAGAGCTAAGCTAGTATGTAGAGGAGGGTTAAAAGTGCTTGCTAGTTTCAGCTTAGAGTCATTGATAATAGCAATACTGTTATCAAAAATAGTTTTAAGACTAAGCTTTCTAACATAGCACTTTAAATCAATAATTGTCTTAGGAAGGTTGCAGTTCCTTGTAGGGACAAAAGTGTTCCCATACGCTAACAATTCAATCAAACAAGGATCTAGTGAGATACTTGAGAAATTATAAATGGTAAAGTCTCCTTTTTTGTTAGTTAATATTTGTAACTTGTTGTTGTATAAGACATTGTTTGTGGTACACTCAGGGCCAGATGGTTCATTAGTTTGGTCCATATCAGTAATTTCAAGTCCATGTCCAGAAGCTGTTGATGTCACTACTTCCGAGGGTTGTTCCAGTTCTTCTGTTGAAATTTCGAATTCCGTGTACCTAAAAAATGCTTATTATTAGAGTTGTTGCTGTAATTGTTATACCTATTATTAACATATTGGGGAGGGCCGTTCTTGTTGGTGTTTGCACGAATTCTGTTACTACATCTCGGGCCTTGTCCTTCTAAGACGTCATTACCAAGTTCAGTGTCTTGTCCATTTAAAGATGATTGAGGGTCAAGTCTCTCATTGTTTTCATCATTCAAATTGGTGATACGTGAAGTGCTTAATTTAGTATAAGCTAAGTTGTTCTTGTACGAGAGTCTGTCCTTCACTAATTTTTTATTCTTGTTCATTTTTAATTTTTCTATAAATAAATCTATACTCGTGAAAACTCGAGTGTAGTCAAATTTATAACGCTCAAAGTCTAAGTCATTTTTCAGTCCTGTGTCAAGTGCTGATACTTCAGTAGTCAGCTTGTCGATTTGCTTATTGTAGTGTTTAATTAATAAATCAAGCAATTGCAAGCCTTGATTGTCAAAAAGTGTGGCTAGTTCTTTGTTAAAGTCAGAGTCATAGAATATTCCTGTGGGGCAAAAATTAGACCTCAACACCTTAGGAATCAACTTCTCTGAAAGGCATTGCCTAAAGTACTTAACTTCTAATTGTAGCTTTTTCAGTTTTAGAAGTTTAGAATCAAAGTTTTTAAGTTTATCTGCAATAGTACTGTCACTTACTGTAGAGTTGTGAGGGTCCATGGCCGGTTGTCCCTGTCCTGCTTCGAAATTCATGTTGTCCAGGTTTTTAATCCAGACTTCCATATTAGGAACTCCTATAAGCCTATGGTCCTGCTAGGTATTACCAATGGGTGGAAAATGTTGGTCATACATAGCTCCAGTAAGTGGCAAAGAGTTGTTGATCAAGGTGGATGTCTGCGATAAACGAAGAGGTTGCCCTGGTGGTATTGGAGCTTCCATAGAGCTGCCGTTGGATGCAGCAAAGAAAGCCTCTACTGGCCTCCTTAAGGCGGTGCTTTGTTGTGCGTTTTGTTCTGGCCCATAACAAGAACGCTGGATGTCCCGTTTTTCAATAGTATCCAGCTTAAAAGAAATAATGTCCATATGTTGAGAGAGTTCACGTATTAGCGTGGTTAAGCTACCAGAATCATTGTCGGTCAGTGAATTAAAAAGTCCTCTACTTCCTGGACTAGTAGGCTGGCCAGACGACATACTAGTGAACCAAAACAAGAAACAAACGGGTGAACGGAACCAAGTACCAAAACCTACTTATCCTGAAGCCAGAGCAAAAAACAGTAATACGGACCAGTTTCCAGTAAACGTGATTATAGTGACTAAAGAAGTGTAAAAATAATCCCAAAAGCGTTACTCCAGACAAAGTTTAACGCTATTTATTAGTCAAAAAAAGAGCGTTTTCGCCTTGGTTAAATCTACGGCTTCTTCAGAACAAAACAGTTTGAAAAGACCGCCTGCAACTATATAAATGATACATGCACAGCGTGGCTTACTAGTTAACAAAATTAAAGAAACAGTGCAGCAAAGCCAGGCTGTATGCACGTCAGACATCAGTGTATAAGTACATATTTAATAAAACTGACAAATGCATTTAAATCTACTTCAACAACTTTGTTTAAAATGTCATTCATGCAACCTAATACAGTACTTTTAAAGATAAACTAATTCAACACACTATTATATTTAATAGTATTAGTACAAAAAAGTAAACATAAAAATAGAAAATGAGTAAAAATAAATTAAAATTCAAATGCAAATAGCCAAAACTATGAATTATCTTCAATTTAATAGGTTATTACACATCAATATCTGTATATTTCTATTGTCTAGTGTGAACTGATGTATGATAGAATCATTAATACAAAAACTTAACCAAAAAGTTATTTGTTAGCCATGAAGTGTGTATATACCAAAGTAAAAGACATTAGAAATTGCCTTTAATTTAATATTAAATATGTTATTACTCATAAAAAACTAGTGAAGTTTAATTGTCTAGTATGGTCTGGATGAGACTGTAACTAGGCAAAAATAAATAACTAAAATAGTTTTATTTCTACTTTTAGCAGGAATTCTCTTGATATTCAATATATCTTGATCAAGAACTGGCACTTCATTTCAAACAATGAAGAATTGGTGGGAAAACTAGGAGATAAGCCTAGGTTTGCATACAAACGTGGGAGTAACCTTAAATCTATCCTTGAGAACAATAAGGCGTCAAACAGCAATATTAATTCTAAAGGTTGCACACAATGTGGGTTTTGCAAATATTGCCAGTTTGTAAAAACTTGTAATTCCTTTATGATTAACAATAAGAAATATTACATCCGTCATAAACTCAATTGTACATCTAAATCCATAGTCTACCTAGCCCTATGTAACTGCTGTGATGCATTTTACGTAGGGAAAATGGATAGAAAGTTACGTGATAGGATTTATGAACATCTGTATGCAATTAGAACTAAGAAATGTGAAAACGCTCTTGCAAAACATTGTACTAAATATGAGGGACATAGTTTCAACTTTCTTGCTATTGATGAAGTACCACAAACTATAAGGGGAGGGCCTGTTAGCCTTGTACAAGAAACCCGAGAGTTGGAATGGCAACTCTTGTTGAACTCTTTTTATACTCCAGGACTGAATGACCATTGTAATATTTCTTGTATTTTAAAGATGAGGAATTATATGAGATGATACTAGTTTCTAAATAGATTTTTAACTATTCTGTTAAAGGTTATATATTTTTATATATATACATTTTCTCATTTATCAAATATATTTTTACACTCATTAAGCCAATACACATAGGAATAGTTTATGTATATTTATTTATTTTCATAATTGATTGTTTCACTATTATTAGTTATTATTATTATTCATTAGTTATTATTACCTATTAATTCTATTTTAGTTGTTTATTTTTGCCTAGTTACAGTCTCATCCAGACCATACTAGACAATTAAACTTCACTAGTTTTTTATGAGTAATAACATATTTAATATTAAATTAAAGGCAATTTCTAATGTCTTTTACTTTGGTATATACACACTTCATGGCTAACAAATAACTTTTTGGTTAAGTTTTTGTATTAATGATTCTTTTATACATCAGTTCACACTAGACATTAGAAATATACAGATATTGATGTGTAATAACCTATTAAATTGAAGATAATTCATAGTTTTGGCTATTTGCATTTGAATTTTAATTTATTTTTACTCATTTTCTATTTTTATGTTTACTTTTTTTGTACTAATACTATTAAATATAATAGTGTGTTGAATTAGTTTATCTTTAAAAGTACTGTATTAGGTTACATGAATGACATTTTAAACAAAGTTGTTGAAGTAGATTTAAATGCATTTGTCAGTTTTATTAAATATGTACTTATACACTGATGTCTGACGTGCGTACAGCCTGGCTTTGCTGCACTGTTTCTTTAATTTTGTTAACTAGTAAGCCACGCTGTGCATGTATCATTTATATAGTTGCAGGCGGTCTTTTCAAACTGTTTTGTTCTGAAGAAGCCGTAGTTTTAACCACGGCGAAAACGCTCTTTTTTGACTAATAAATAGCGTTAAACTTTGTCTGGAGTAACGCTTTTGGGATTATTTTTACACTTCTTTAGTCACTATAATCACGTTTACTGGAAACTGGTCCGTATTACTGTTTTTTGCTCTGGCTTCAGGATAAGTAGGTTTTGGTACTTGGTTCCGTTCACCAGTTTGTTTCTTGTTTTGGTTCATTAGGTACTTTAGTCTTGCTTTTTAGTATAGTTGTTCAAATGAGAGAATAGTTGACCTGTTCCATGTTTTATTGATGGTGGTGAACTGAAATGCTTGCTGCACACTATTGTCTCTAATACATAACTATATGGTGAAACATTTTACAGAGGAGATATTACTGACATAACTGTATACCACAGACAAATGCTCTGCTTAGAGACTTATACATATTTCAAGGAAATATAGAGTAATCAATTATATAACTTTTTTCTTTACAGGCTGCACACTTACCTTGCAATTACTACAGGTAACAATTGTTTCCTTGTGGATTGTCCCTGTCTGATACTATCAGAACACAACCATTACATGGTTAAGTAAAGGTTGTAGAGTCTGACAGTTATCACTTTTTCAACATGTACATGCTTCAGATCTTAGACTTTGACCTACGTAATGATTGTGTTGCTGTCCTTTGCATTTTAGACAGAGCCAGGGCATACTGTGCACAACTCTGTCTGCCAGCACCATCTGCAGCTTATGGTTCTCCCTCGGGCTCCTCATCTACACATACTGCTGCTGCTGTTGCTGGCACTGCATGTTATCTTTGAAACTGTGGTACTGTCTCCTGCAGTCCTTATTGAAGCTGTTTCCTGAGAATTATACTGTGTAACATGTCATAGATTATAAGTATTTCAGCACAAGAACATGGGTTATACTGCAGTGCACCTCTTGATGTGTCTAGTCACTGGAACCTTGATTTAAGCAAACCAACCACTCATTCTATGATATTCCTAGTTTGAGCATGGGCCTCGTTGTATCTTTGTTTGGTGGAGTTGTTTGAGTTTCTTCTGGGTGTCATGAGCTAGGATTCCAGTGCATAACCTTCTTCCCCCACTAGATGCCCTAGAGGAATGTCACTCCTAGTAAACCTGGTGTACAGATCACAAGAGTGCCATATGTGTGAGTAGTCGAAAATGCCTGGGTTACCTACTCAAGCATTGTAGATGATCCCTTTGTCATTACAGACAACTTGACCATTTAAGGAATGGAAATATTTTCTGTTTCTGTACCTCCTTCCCTGTTCTCCAGTGGGGCTATTATTTATATGTGCATACAATTTATAGCCCCCAACACTTCAGTAAAGTGTGCTGTTGCATAGAATTTCTGCAGGGGTCTTGCTGCATCCTGTGGGTTTCATGGGAAATAGATATGCTCCCTTGCATGTAGAAGCATTACATTTAAAAACTGATGTAATATTCAGGAGGCAGATGCCTGTGATACCCCTAATATATGTGGTTATTTAAAAAAAAAAAACAGCAGCTAGTATACGTAATGATAAATATACATTTGTTACCACTGCAATGAGTTCTCTATGATTTCCCTGTCCCCTGAAATGGAGGCGACAGAGATTGCATATTTCCCCCAGTTTTTCTCTGTCCGCCTTGTATCTCTCAACAAATTGTATTCCATACACTCCATAATAAGTTAAATGGGATCTAAATACCCTTCTTCTCGCCTGAAGTCTGGCAGCAGTAACAGCAACACATATACAGCATAATAATAGCAGAAGTAACACCTAACATGTTTGTTTTTCTAAGTGCAATCGTGCCTGTATTTCAAAGGCAAAAGTTTATACTATGTGCACATGATTGCTTTAAACTTCCAGAATAGCTTCACCATGTTGGCTTGGTTAATTAGCATGTGTTCAACTCTATGATTTCACTAGCATATTATGCTGTTTCTCTTTGTTTGGCTTATTGAATACCAAATAGCGCACTATTCTGTTGCGCTGCATACACAATCGCTAATCTTCATGCAGTTGTTAATTAATCTGACTGAATGACTGACCCATGCACCAGTGTCACTAATCATTAAAAAGAAACAGGTCTCAATAGAAATATATGAAGGATTAGTCTTCTCAACAAATCGAACTATTAAGTTTATCAGTCTGATAATTTCCAGATTTATTAACAAGATGCGTTGGCCAATGCAAAACAGCAAATTTTGTTTTTTAATTTTGTAGGATACCAAAATAATACTTATCTCTATCCTTATCACATCAGCAAGGTATTTCTCAGTTTCTGAACTCTGAAAATGAGAAAAAAATTACTGTCTAATATATACTGCCTAGGGCTGCACAACAAAACCATACAACCATTAAATAAATCTTACAAACCTGTCCCCATGAAATCAAGAAGTATTGGGGTGAACTGTTAAAATGCAAACAATAGAAAGGTGATTTTTCTTTCATATATTCTACATTCTTTTGAATCTTCATTAATGTTTATTATAGAGAGGGTGTAAATGACTTATGCTTGGAAAAACTATAACCGTTTAAAGGTTTTGCATTCCCTTTTCTCTGTCATTTCTTTTTTAATACTGTTATTTTTAACTTAATGTTGCTTGGAGCAGATGCATGATTCAATTTTGGGTATGGTACCCATTTTCCTTCTATAATCACCTTCATATAGAGTTATTCATCTGTAAATACTAATTCAAAAGAAATAACATATTTTTTACTCAGAAAAAGATTACCTTCTCCACTGTGTCTCTGCAATATTTATCTTTACCTGCATTAATTTGCAGCAACCTAGCAGGATACTTACCGGTAGCTGAGCAAAACACCATTACTGGCTATGTTTGTGGAGGACTAATTTAGCTACCAATCTTGTAGTACATAATATGGAATAACTATCTAAGTAGAATATATTTTAAGCATTAACTTTAATAGTTGTGGAACTCTAATGTAGTGCATGATGTAGACAAAGTAGCAAATACAGCTCTACATTGAAATGTCAGGACTTGCAATGCCCAAGTCCCAAAACATTAAGAGAAGAAAAGATTGAAAAAATAGAGCTCTTTTTTTTAAAACTTTTTTTTTTTTGTTTGGCTAGTTGTTTTTTGTAACCCATGATGTGAAAGGAAACCATCCATGTCCTATGAATTACATATACCAACTCCAAGGTCACACTACCTCAGAGAAAAAGATATATTCCAAGAAATGGTAATCTCAGACTTGGATACTAAGTCTAGATTTTTGGTCAGTCTCTACATTTTGGGACTTGGCATTGGGAGTGTCAAACATATCAAATGGTTACTATAAGGTATAAGAAATTGCATTTTAAAGGAGAATTATAGTAATTTTACATTATGCTACCATATTTCTCCGTAAATAAGACCTAACTAAAGAATAAGGCCTTGCATGATATAAGCCCTACCCCAAAAATAAGCCCCAGTTAAGATCATCAACAACACATGATGGATGTGTTGAATTATAAAATAATATTATTGACATCTGTTGACTGAGGTTCTCATTATCTGCTTGCCATTTTCGGACCATTCGGACACCCAACTTTTTCTCTTTGTAGAAAGTCGTAAGATTCTCTCCCCGGGAGTCTTCCATGATTCTTACTGTAATCCTAATCCTCGCTTACACTTGACAGTTGAGATCCTTAGCCCATGAACACTGGCAAGTGTACTTTGATTGGTCAAAGTACAGACAACGCACGTAAAACCTGCACACTTGATAACGAACGGATGTGGTTGTGTCTTCTTAATTGTCGCCATTTTGTGTTGCTACTCCAGTCTCATAAGTCTTCAATATATCGCCCCCCCCCCAGACAAGAGCAAACATTTGTGTTTGATGTTTTCGGGTTCAATGTTTCAGCAATTCGATAATGCAATAGGAACCCCTCTATTGCTAAGCATGACAGATTGGGGACAATGGTTCTACAGGAAATGGAGTCACAAGAAATTCAGGCTGGAATTCAGGGGTTAGAGACTTATGACAATGTTCCAGAAGAAGATGACATGACTGTATTTGAATAACTTTTCTGTTATCAGGGCAACAGAATGGATTGCTTCTGCTTTCAGCTGCCAGCAAGCTCTTGTCAGTTTTTTGACGTTATTGTATTAAGGTAACGTTTCATTATCAAGGGGTAATTACAAAGTAAGGCCACTAGTTCCCAGACTTAATTTTTATGACTTTCCATCATTCTTCTCTTATGGTTTGGGTAAGGAATAAAGAAAGCATCACCACTCAAAAAGTGGCAGTTATTCACCTGTTTTATTCCCCTCCTCCAATACACATGTATTGAGATTTTTCTGCACTTTCTGTTAAGCATGAAATATTGTACTGTGAAAGCGAATAGTTATTCTGAAGTTGAAATGTTTGTTGCACTGTTTATGTAGAATTCTCACACAACTAAAGCGTTACCTAGAACTGTTGCCCAATAACAGAAAAGTACCAAATAAATGTAAGTTTGTGTACATGAATAAATGTTGATTTGTGTACATGAATAAATGTGGATTTTTGTATGTGGGGGGTAAATAAGGCATCCCTGATAATAAGCTCTAATGTGAATTTCGCCTGGGGAAAAAGTATAAGTCCCGATTTTATTTTCAGGGAAATACGGTAATTTTTGTCACAGTATTTATATATGATTACAATTATTTATTATCTTTTTTCTTTTTTTTTTTTTTTTTTACACATATTGTCCAGAGGCCATCAGAGAAGATCCTATTTTCAGTGGAGTCCTGAGAAGAAACTCTGTAAACTTACACACAATACACACAGTTAAACATAAATAGACATGCACATGTGAGATACATTATTAATTGCACATACAGATAAACAGATATACACTTCTAGGTACTATGACAGCACAACAACATTTTATATGATATGAACATATATAACATATACAAATTTAACCAAATTAATCCAGTTCACTGTATATAAATTATTAAAACCTAGCTGAACTAATGCAGCTCACCTGTTTAACAACAACATACATTTGAATTGTAGAGTCATATAAAAAACATGTGAGACATAATAAGGTGAACTACATATTAAACAATGATACCTCTCAGCCTGTGAAAGGAATTCTTTTTGAATGCTGTTTCATTCAAATGAACTACATTATTAAAATGGAACTGATTAATGAAGTAGGGAAAAAAGAAGTTATGTCTTCCATCTGTGTTGTTGATCTTCTTTTATTCATCACTGATAGGTTTGGTTCCGAGCCCTCGGAACCAAGTCGGTCTATTACCAAGCTCGTGCCAGCCAAAAACTCTCGAGCTAAGCTTCTACCCACAATGCCCTTCTCCCTGTTACCTCAGATCGAGTTTGCCCATGACAGACCAGAAAAGCAGATGCCCCTTCTGCACAAATGCCCTAAGACACCACTTAGACCCAAAGTATCCCCCAGGAGCCTTTGGAGGGGGAAGGAGGGTGGGAAGAAATAAATAAAAGAAGATCAACAACACAGATGAAATGTTATGGTAAGACATAACTTCTTTATCTGATGTTAATCTTCTTTCCATTCTTCACTGATGGGACAGAATCCTAAGCTACCTTGAGACACATGGACGGCACTTATGGAAGAACGTTCCTGAGTACCATTGAGTTGAAGGGAGCTCTCCCTCTGGAAACCACATCCAATTTGTAATGATTGATGAAAGTATGGGATTTAGCCAAGTGGCTGCTGCAAAATTTCATCCTTAGACACACAGGAGTGGAAATCTACAGATGTCACCATAGATCTAGTGGAATGGGCTTTAACCAGTGGCACAGGTTCTTTTGTGGAAGAGTAAGAGAAGCGTATGCAGTCCCTTAGACATTTTGATAAAGTAACCTTGGATACAGAGTTTCCCATTCTAGGTGCAGAAAAGGAGATAAAAAGCTGCTCAGAGTTACGCATAGCTTTGGTTCTGTCTAAATAGAATTTCAGTTGTCTGTGTACATCCAAGGAATGTAGGCAGTACTCCCTTTATTAGAAAAATTTGGAAAGAACACTGGTAGGTCAATGGACTGATTGATGGAGAAGTTAGAAACAACCCTGGGGAGGAAAGATGGATTCATCCAGAGTGATACTCTAGCCTTGTGAAAGGCCAAATACAGTCTATGATGCACAATGCCTGTAGCTCCGAAACTCACCTGGCTGAGGTAATAGCTACCAAGAACAGGGATTTCCAAGGCAAGAATTTCAGATCACACTTCGCTGCGGGTTCAAAGTGGGGTTGGATCAAAGACTGTAGAACTAACGTGAGGTTCCACTGCTCTAAAGACTGTCTGACTGGGAGCCTGATGTGTGAGACTCCTTTGAGAAAAGTTTTACATAAATGTAGTGAAATAAGAGGTGTACCATCCAGCCCATTATGGTAATTTGAAATTGCATCTAGATGCACTCGTATGGTAGAGGTTGTGGCACCCTCCTCAAAAAACTTAGACAAGTATTGCAAAACCGCTCTGACCAGAGCTGAATACGGCTCTAGCATGTTATCCTTTGACCAGAGAGAAAACCTTTTCCATTTGTCTTGATACAGTCTTCTGGTGGATGGTTTATGAGACGCCAGGATAATATCACGAACAGGTGAGGTGAGGTGAGCCTGCCAGGCAATTAATGGAAGTGGAAAAACCAAGCTGTCAGCTTGAGACTGGACAGATTTGGGTGGCTCAACCCTTGGCAGTGAGCAATTAGGTCTGGAAGACGGTCCAGAATCCACAGCAGGTATACCAGATAAGGCAGAAGGAAGGGGAACAAAACTTGTCAAGGCAAAAAGGGGATATGAGGATCACTTTTCATCTCAACCGATGTGCTTTCTTCCAGAATTGTGGGATCAGAGGAATGAGGGAATAAGCATAAAGAAGTCCCGTGGGCCAGTTGTGAATCAGAGCATCCCTCGGGGACTCCCCCTTTGGGGGGAATAGGAAAAAGTAGCTACTGCACTTGTTGTGCGATGGAGAGGTGAAAAGGTCACAGCATGGCTGTTCCCAGCAGCTGATAATTTCTGCCACCACATCGGTATTGAGGGACCAATTGTGTGGCCGGAGAATACATCTGCTCAACTTGTCTGCAATCACATCGGAGCTCCCCGGGATATGCATTACTGTCAGAAAGCAGTTGGAAACTAAAGCCCACTGCCAAATTCTCCTGGTCTCTCGACACAAGGGGTAGGACTTGGTTCCTCCTTGCGTGTTTATATACCAGACCACTGACATGTTGTCTGACTGAATTGCAATTGGCCCAGAAGGAAGAACCGGATGAAAATCCTGAAATGCTAACAGCACTGCTCTCAGTTCCAGAACATTGATATGCAGGTTGGCCTCCAAAGTGGAACATGTGCCTTAGACTGTCTTTCCCTGGAAATGCCCACCCCCACCTGATCAGGGAAGCATCAGTGGTCACAATGGCCTAGGGTGCCTAGGTGCCTCCAAAGTTCTGTGTCTGGCCTCATCCACCAAAGAAAGTCTTGTTTGCAGGAATTGGTTATCTGGATCTGGAAATGTAGAGGGTGGTGATTCCAGAACCACTGAGAAAGAAGAAGCCATTGGAAAATTCGCAAGTGCAGCTTGGCAAGAGGCACTATCAGGATTAAAGCTGCCATGGATCCTAGGGCCTGAAGAATGTCTCTCACTGAGACTTTGTTTTGACAGAGTATCACCCAGAGTTGAAGCCTCAGTCTCTGGAGTATGTGAGCTGGGATCGACACCAGACAGGATCAGGTGTTGAAGATTGCTCTGATAAATTCTATCTGCTGAGTAGAGACTAGGTTTAAATTCTGCCAGTGCACAGTTATCCCCAAATGTCCACTAGAGAAAGTGTGTATTGTAGGGATGTTGCCAGAAGATGCTTGGTGGGGGTTATGAGGAGCCAATCGTCCAAATATGGAAACACCCAGAATCCTTGCAGTCTCAAATGAGCTGCGACCACTGCCATGCACTTTGTAAACATTCTGGGAGCTGTAGAGAGACCAAACTGCAGGGCAAGAAACTGGTAATGATTGGCTCCTAGCCAGAAGTGAAGTAGACTCCTGGAGCATTTGTCCATTTTGATATGGTAATACGCATCCCAGAGATCTATCAAGCACATCTAATCGCCTTCCCTCAGAAATGAGAGGATGGACTGAATTGTGACCATCTAGAATCTGGTTTGGGTGACAGACTTGTTAAAGCTGGTGGGGTGGTGAGGAGCCAATCTTCCAAATATGGAAACACCCAGAATCCTTGCAGTCTCAAGTGAGCTGTGACCACTGCCATGTACTTTGTGAACATTCTGGGGGCTGTAGAGAGACTGAACTGCAGGGCATAAAACTGGTAATGATTGGCTCCTAGCCAGAAGTGAAGTAGACTCCTGGAGCATTTATCGATTTTGATATGGTAATATGCATCCCAGAGATCTATCGAGAACATCCAATCACCCTCCCTCAGAAAGGAGAGGGTGGACTGAACTGTGACCATCCAGAATCTTGTTTGGGTGACAGACTTGTTCATGCTGCTGAGATTCAAAATGGGTCTCCAGTCCCCTGTCTTTTTTTGGCACCAAAAAGAATCTTGAGTAAAATCCGGATCTACATTGGTCTGGTGGGACTGGTTGGATGACTCTTTTTTGGCATAGCTTTTCTATTTCTGAAGCTGCTTCTTCCGTCTGACTAGGTGGAACATTGGGAAGTTTGTTTGGAAGTTTCAGGTAAGAAATAAAGGGAATGGTGTAACCTCTGGTAATTATACTCTGCACCCAACGTTCGGTGGTAATAGAGTGCCAGGCAGCTTGCTGCAGAGAAAAACAAACCCTTACTGCTTCCAGAGGCAAGCAATCAGGCAGCTCTTCAGGAGCGCTGTTAAGACTGTCTAGAGAAAGAGTCTCTGGAGCCTTGGTTACGTGGACCCCCTCTGCCTCTATAGGGGAGTCTTCTGGAGTTGTTACCCACTCTGCCTCTGGGAGTATCATCACCATGTGTGGCACAGAAAGGACCCTGAGAGTTTTTGTGCCACGTCTTGCCACTCATCTGGTTCATGGAAAAGGAGTGTTGAGGATGGGAAAAAACTAAGGCCTATGGCAGATAGGATGTTACCATCCTGCTTGCACCTGGCTAGCATGTCCTTCACTTTGTAACGAAAAAGGGAAGATGCTTTGACAGGAGCATTCAGAAAGGAAGACTTGAAGGGATCTGTGAGGTCACAAATGTGCATCCAGACATGATGCCTCATAGCAATGCCTGAACCCGCAGCTCTAGCTGCCCCTTCGGTTGCATGTGAAAGCAACCTCATGGACGAGTTGGAGATAGATTCCAGGGTAGCAAGCTGTGATTCAACTTTGTTCTGTACCTCATTAGACACCTGTCCTGTGAGTGTTCCAGAGAGTTCTGAGATCAAGTCTCTTTGGAGCCTCGTAAAATGTGCCAAATAGTTCAGGGACCAAATGGCAAAGGTCGCTGATGCAAATAATCGCTTCCTCAATCTTTCCACAGCTTGGGACTCCCTGTTGGGTGGATGGACAGCAAGACTCTCTTCAGCCAGATCCATTTTTGTGGCCGACGCCACCACCATAGTGTCAACTGGTAACCCTCTGGATCAGTGGGGGTTCTCATTGGGAGGGGAAAAAATTTGTCAGATCTCCAAGGGATCACCTCAATAGAGTTATGTTTTTTCCATGCGCATTGCACTATGAGCTGGACTAGCTCATTGGCAGGCGAGGTCACCCACGAGGTAGATGGCTGGGCACAGAAAGCCTGAAGAAACATGGACTCCTGAGAGGAAGGGTTGGAGGGCTTCTAGTCACCCCTTTGCTTCAACATTTCAAGGATGTCTTCGAAGGAGACATCATCAAGGGGTGACCGTGGGATCCCTTCACCATCATCGTAATCCATGTCTTCTGTTAAAGACTCCTCCGGTGAATCAACGTGCTTCCTCTTGCACAATCTATTCCATGGGGGCTCCTCAGTGGGGGCACCCAAGGAGGACTCGGAAGACTGGGTACCTTGGACTGGGGTTTCCTGCAGTTTTCATGCCTGGTGTCCCGGGGAGGTGGTCTGTGGCAGCTGTAGCTCAGAGGGAGAAAACTGGAGTTCCGACATTGGCGGAATGCTTCCGGAAGTGAGAGTCCTCTCCATCACACGGAAAACAGGCCCACCTGAAGAGGGATGGGATCCCGGCACAGAGAAGGACAATCATGGAACCGGGGTCACACCCTGCTTCATCAAACCCAGTCTCAAGGATGGAGCCTGAAGCCAGATTGGTGCAGACAAGGCTACCAGCACCGAGGACAGAACTGGACTATACAGAACCATGCCTCAAACTGAGGAGCCCACTGCCCAATCACGAGAATAATGGAGGACTGGTTCAGCAGGAACTGAGGACCAAAGGGACAGGCCCAGAGCCTCAGTGAGGTCCACTACAGGCTCCGAGATGGAGGGTTCTGAGAAGGACGTTGGAGGAGGAGGCTTTGGAAGCAGGGTTGCCAAAGGAGGAGAATAGGATGGAGTCTGTGGCAAGGTCAACCCAAGTCCTACCAGAGAATGGGTCTTGGAAGGCATGGGTATCCCCCTGGCTGCCAACAGTTGATCTACAAGATGCACTACATCAAGTTCTGAAAGGCTTCTGGTAGATCTAGCGGATACTCTACAGAGGGAGTCAGATCAATCTAAGAATGGGCTATATGCTTGGCCTAAGAAGGGATCTATGGATGGGAAGAATCAGGTCCATGGTGTGTGATCTTCCACTACCAAAGTCTTGAGTTTGGAGACAGGGAGTAGTGGGGTCAAGTCCAGTGTTGTGGTAATAAAGCTCAGTGCTGAAGGGACACTCAGAGCTGAAACGGGAGGTTCGATCATCACTGCAGAGATTGGCATCAAAGGCGTGCACTGTGCCGAAATGGCCATAGGTGCCAAAGTTATAACAGACATGGTGAGGTCTATAGTCGGTGCCAGAGGAAGTATCGGAGTCAGTGATGGAGCCATCACCGGTGTAGCAATAGATGAAGTGCTCTGAGCAGATGAGGACGGTGCCAAGGAGGCAGGCTTATGCTCTGAGGATAACTTCTGAATTTTTGGTTTCACAGACTTACCCTGGTCACCCGAGGGTGAAGAGGGGACTGAATGGGGCCTTTACTTAACTTTTATAGGAGGGGTTGAGATCTTCATTGCAGAAAGGACCTCTGAAATGGGAGATTTAAGTAGTCCCTTCAAAATAAGTTAATTCTTGCATTCGTTCAGATTGTGTTGGCTGAAACTCTGGCAAATCCCACAGGGAGGCTGCACCAAAAGGTGGGGCACCCTAAAACAATAAACACAATCATCATGCAAGTCACTATTAGTTAGTTTACCATTACATGAGGTACAGTTTTTGAAACCCAACGTACCCTTGTTATCTGACATCTTGAAAAGTAAACACTAATTTCCTAAGACAGAAAAGATCCAAACACATGCAGAAAAGGTACAAACAAGTCCAATATCAAAAACACACCACTACAGTAGAAGAACAGGGAAGAATACCAACACTAGTATTCAAGGAACACCACAAAGGTAAAGAGAAAAGGGCCGTACCAACAATAGTACTGAAAAGGGTTACCAAAGGGTAGAAATAGAAAGAAAGTATCTAACACTACTGTAATTTGACAGGAAAAGAACTATCGCTCACAAGTTTTTAGAAACAAATACGTTTTTTAAACAAATATCAAAAAATATTTCACTTAGCTGAGAGCTTGGCCAAAATGCGGCTATACGGCTATGCGGCAAATGAGAATTTTTGGCTGGCACGAGCTTGGTAATAGGCCAACTCGGAACCGAACCCATCAGTGATGAATGGAAAGAAGATTAATAACATCAGACCTATGAGTTCAATAATTTAAATAAGCTGATATACAGTTTTTAATCATTAGATCATTGCAGGATTTTTGAGTGTGAGGACAGATTTATTTCTTTGGTTAATACTTGATTTACAAATTTACAGTGGTCACATTGTTTGGTTTATCCTATCACTGCACACATTTTAGAATACTAATTTTATTGTATTGTATAACACAAAGTACTTTCCATATACTGTGTTTTAAAATGAATACGTGATTATTTATTAATTTATTTTTTAAGTACTTAGGATAAAGACAGTCCAGTGATGGTTAACAGTCTAGTGTAACATCCTCAGACATTTTTACTTAAGAAGTGATCTTGCACCAGGTCAGTAAACTGTTTTTCATTGTAATGTTTTATCATGTAATCAGTGTGAAAAAAAAACAAATACTTCTTCCCTTCCATTGATAGCAAAGGCTGTGAAAAGAAACCTGGGAAAAATTAGTGTAGGCACTTTCAGACTGGAATGGTTGCCCCCTTGGGTTGTCAGAATCTGTATGGTGCTTTTGTTCTTTTACAAATATATATGAGTGCTCATCAAATGCTGCAAGCATAACACAAAATTCCTGTAAAGCTTGCCACAGTACACATGTTGCTAATAATACAGTTATTCCTTGACAAATGATAATCCATATTTGTAGAAATGTTATGAAGGGCAAGCAGTTCTTAATATTCAGCTCTGGTTAATAAAACAACTTTGTTTTACTATGAGAGAAAATATGCAAAAATCATTAGAATGGCCTGTATTAGAAATGGTGGTCACATTATGCCTGAGCCAAGGATAATTAAGGAAGCTATAGCATTTTTCCTTATCACTAGATTTGTTTCTTGCTGGCTTAGAAACCTATTGTTCTTTTGTATTTAATTTCCTTAGATTTTGTGTTGTCTGCATACTGACGTGTCATGTACATGTTCAGATCCATAATTATAATTCAACTACTGGTTGTCCTCCAGAATATCTAAACTGAAAATATTTAATATAAAAAGTGAGTACAGAAACTCCTATTGCAAAATGTCCCATGTAAGCTTAAACAATGGGAAAAGATCAGCAACAGGAAAAAAAACATTCCAAGTATTTAAGATGATATTAGCATCAGCAAAACAAGGTGTTAGCAAACTGTAGGCAACCCTATAGGTTCACACATTTGAACGCTGCATTTGCTTGCATTGCCACCCACAGACCTAAGGGAGGTACTACAGCAGTGACCGAAGAACACTATTCATCTTTGAGCTTTAAGTACTTGAATGAAGTTCGGATAAATGCACAGCACAGACATTTCCCTCTGTTATAATAATAAACTTTGTTTCAGTAGAGTATAACATAACTAGTGCTTTGAGAGAGATGCCTTCACAGGGGGGATATTATTACCCTGTCATTTATCACTGTAAGCAGCTCAGTTCTTACTTTTTTTCTTCACTACTGTTGTCTCCTGGACGAGCACTCAAACAGATTCATGTCTGGGCCAGTCATTCCAGTATTTTGATTGGCAATGCTGATAAACATTTATGTGCACCTTCTTTATTGACTCAGTTGGGTGCAATTTATTTTTGATGCCTGTTTTCACTTGTGAATTGGAATTGTTACTTTATTAAGTAACTTTATCAGGTCTATGCACTATGAAAATATGAGCTACTATCATGATGTCCATGTCAATCATAAGTACAAAGCTTTTTTGCAGTTTACTATTCTAATCTTCAGATTGCATTTCCTCCACATGAGCATAACAAAACCTGCATAGACCAGTACTTGTTAGATGTTCACATAGGATTTTAACACAGTATCTAACTTACATTATGTGAGACTTAAATCCAGCAGTGAGACATATCAGTTGCTCCTTATTGCCTGCTGTTCAGTGAGCCTCTGACCAGTAGTCCTATAGTTCTATTACTTGTTGCAGGTAATGCATGATTTGTACTGCATTAGAATTTCCTTCAAAGATTAATGTTTAGATATTTTTCATTCTGACCTACTAACATATATAAGTGTATGTATGTATATATATATATATATATATATATATATATATATATATATATATATATACATAATCTCTCTCTCTCTCTCTCTCTATATATATATATATATATATATATATATATATATATATATATATTCCGCTTGGTTTAAATATAGGCAGCATAGCAGTGCAGTGATTAATGCTGCTACCGCTGACAATTGATTCTCCAATTTCGTTCTTGACTGTGGTGCCTGTTGGAGTCTGTGCATCCTCTGTGTATCCAGGTGAGTTTTGCTGGGTGATTCAGAAATGTACCATTGGTGAAGTTATGACCCGCTTAATTGCATGCATACATTCATGTCACATGTGAGTGGCAGTCCATACCTCTTAACTGTATAGATTTTCGCAGAATGTTCAGATTCTTTCCTCATATTTTTGGTTTGTTTTTCATAAAAGTGTGGTTTTCTGGAAAATTAATTGCAAATCATTGCAAACTGAAGTTAGAAAATAATGACAGACATTTGAGTTTCAGACTTCATACCCATCAGAAAATTCATGCTAATGCAAAATCTGTTATTCTATCAACTTTCTAAGCTTGTAAGAACAATATTTAAAAACTGACCCTATTTTTGGGCCTTTGTCCCAATTTCATTAATGGCTTTGTTCAGATTTCTATCTCTAAGAGATTGAGAGCTATGGTGAGTGCATGCATCCAATGATGCAATAGTGTCTTGTCCAAGATAAGTTCCACTGCAGCATGCCCATAAAGAGTTGGGATAAGCTCCAGCTACACTGCAGCACTGAAATGGGTTAAGGCTGGTTAACTGGAAATGAATTAATGATTCTGAATATTAATATGGAGATGGCATTCATATTACTACTTGTCAGTTCTAAATAGTGTTCTTTAAATTAAAAAAAATCTTGAACTAGGCATGCACTGAGCTTTGAACCACCACAGTTGTGTCTTGGGTTTCACTACCCTTTGAGACTAACATAGGCAGAAGTTGCTCTGTGATGTTGTGAGATAAAATATAGTTAAACTCTGAACTCTTGGGAAGTTGTGCTTCATCTGCTGGAGTACACTGGTGAAACATATGCACTAAACAGGTGTGGTGAGTCACAATTCCTTTTGTGAGATAGAAAGTATCTACTGTTATTATATGATATATAATACAGATGAGAGACATATAAAACAGCTGTGTGTGTGACTAAACAGCCTGGACAGTGGATTAACTAGTCACTGACTTTTATGAGCAGTTTGGACCTGGGACTTTGGTTGTACCAATCAAATCTGTAATTCACTTATGATGTTTCTTTGTAGACAGAAACAAAAATGTCGGGAAAGGCAGAACCCAATTGTCAAAATGCTGCTGCAGATATTAAGACAGATATGGAAAGAGATGGAATCTAAATAGAAAATGGGGAAAAATAGCAACAGATATGAAAAGAAAACAGATACATAGTTAGATAAACTATAGCTAAATGTTAGGGCTGGCTTTCATTTACAAACTGTACCATCTGAAGATAAAAGCTCAGATAATATTGAAGTATGCACGCATGAATTTATTTTGTGATGTGTCTATGATCATTCCCATTTATAGCCATCAGCAGACGCAAACAGCAGTTATTAGGTCTGCACTGCATCCACAGCTGGTACCCAGTGAAGCAAAGGCTCTCCCATAAATTAAAGCATTTAATGTAAAAAGGTTGCCATGGATACCAGTGATGGAGAATAACTACGCTAGTGTATATAAGAGCTGCACATCTGCTGTACTGTTCTGAGCAGGTGCATTTTGGGCGTGGAGTACAATTTTACAGAAGAATGAAACATGCTTAAGAAAAGTATTATTTATTAATAGGAAGGCCATTATGAAAAAGACCATACAAGGACTTGGCTTGACATGGAAGTGCATAATAAACTAAGCCTGGCTGCTTAGTAGATAAGTACAGAACATGAGTGTTATGGCATTACGGTAACAGCTGTATGCTGACCTTAATTATTATTTTCATAAAATGGCCAAACAAACCAGGATTCTTTTTTACTGACAGCGGAAGGTTCAAAAGCTGTCTGAGACAGTACATAGCAAGGAAGTGCTTTAGTCCTACAGCCTATTAATTTCCCTTATAGTATCACAATGCCTTAACTGTTTTTCATCATATTTCATAAATGTGCTTTTATTCAAACGATTATATATGTTTCTGCACTTTCTTATTGGAATTACTGTTGTTTGCATTTAGGACCTGTATTTTGAGTAATGCAGTTTGTTGAGCACATATATCTAAACAGCTATCTTAAAGCTTTGCCTACAAGACTATTGGGTCTGTTTTTTTTTTTCATTTTTGACTTTTATATGGATAGGTTAAAATGATGGCAGTGGTGCTAGGAGACAATTCTCCACATGCTTACATCAGGACCTCAATGACCCAATATATAGATCCTGCACTTACCATTTTGTCTTTTAAAACTGAACAGAGGAGCTTATCATTTCACTTAATGAAGTACCCATGCCTGAAAGCAACGTCAGAAGAACAGGGCTACTGTACTTGTTATAAAACATTTGTTAATAAAAAAGGAAAGAGAAAAAAAGAAGAAAAGAAAGAAGAAGAGGGTAGCTTGTATAGCTAGAAGTACCAAAGTGAAATCTGCAGCTAGAATGATTTATAGCTTCTGTAAAGAATGTACTCATCCTCTTTCTGCTTCAGTATGAAGTCAATACTCCTCAACGAGAGGTTTAATTATCTCTCACACAGTTCTAAATCTCTTTATGAAGGTGTTTGGCTGCAAATCTCAACATAATTTTAAAGATATTGGCTGGTACAGAGCGTGTCGGTCCAAGCAAATTAGCAACTTAAAAACTGACTTTTCTCAGTGACTGTTAAAGCTATAGATCTCCTTCACACAGTAGCAATTACTCAACTCAACAAGCGGCACCTGGATAACTGGCTCCCTCTACTCATTCTGTCCAGCAGCAGTCCATGATTATTTATGTGAAGCAATGAGTTTCCACTAAAATCTGCAGTGTGAAACTGAATAAGTAGGGGAGGAAATGACTACGCCATGAAAATGGAGAAACTGTCATGCTACTGTTCTCCCTCCTCTATTTTAAGTGCTTATCCAAACTGCAGTACACAACTAGAACTGTGCTTTCTATTTCAGCTGAGATCAAATCTGTGTGAAAACTTTTTAATCGTCCATTATTCTTCATGTTACATTCTTGTTAAATGAATGTTCCTAAGAGTAGCTTCGGTCTTTATTGTTATCCATCTATAGTTACATGAAAATGAACTGCAGGTTCGCTGTTGTTGAGCACATGGTCACACCAATAGTAATACTGTGTTATAAATGAGTCCATAGCAGTGCAGATGACATGGTATGTCAGTAATACAGACCTTCACATTATAGATGCCACTGTCTGTATCACTGTGGCTATAATACAGACTTTCAAATTATAGATGCCACTGCCTGTATCATTGTGACAGTAATAGAGGTCTTTACATTAAGGATGCCACTTTATGCATCATTGGGACAGTAATATAGACCTTTACATTATGTATGTCACTGCCTGTACCAGTGTGGCAGCAATACAGACCTTCATATTATGGATACTACTTTCGGTATCACTGTGGCAGTAACAAATACTTTCAAATTATGGATGGCACTGTCTGTATAATTGTGGCAGTAATACAGACTTTCACAATATGAATGCCACTGTCTGTATCATTGCAGCAGTAATACTGCCCTTCACATTATGGATGCCACTGTATGTATCATTGTGTCAGTACTACAGATGTTCACAGTATGGATAATTCTACCTGTATCACTGTGGCAGTAACACAGTCCTTCCAAATATGGATTCCACTGTCTGTAGCATTGTGGCAGTAATACAGACCTTCGCTTTATGGATGCCACTGTACATTGTGGCAATAATATAGACATTCACATTATGGATGCCACTGCCTGTATCAGTGTGGCAGGAATACAGACCTTCACATTATGGGTGCTACTTTCTGTGTCACTGTGGCCGTAACACAGATGATCAAATTATGGATGTCACTGTCTATATCACTGGTGCAGTATTACAGACCTTCATAATATGGATGTCACTATCTGTATCATTGTGGCAGCAATACAGGCTTTCAAATTATGGATAATACTCCCTGTATCACTGTGACAGTAACACAGACTCTCACAGTATGGCTGTCACTGTCTGTTTCATTGGTGCAGTAATACCAACCTTCACAATATGAATGTTACTGTCTGCATCATTGTGGCAGCAATACAGACATTCACATTATGGATAATAATGCCTGTATCACTGTAGCAGTACCACATACTTTCACATTATGGATAATACTGCCTGTATAACTGTAGCAATACCACAGAGCTTCACAATATGAATACCATACCACTTTCTGTAGCATTGTGGCAATAATACAGACCTTCATATTACAGTTGCCACTGCCAATATAATTGTAGCAGTAATATAAACCTTCACATTATGAATGTTGCAGTTTATACCATTGTGGTAATGATCCAGACATTTACATTATAGATGTTGCATTCTGTATCAGTGTGCAGTAAATACAGACTTTAACATTACAAATATCAGAGTCTGCACTAGTGTGGCAATAATACAGACGTTTGCATTATTAATGAAGCAGTCTGTACTAGTTTGGCAATAATGCTGGCCTTCACATTATGGATGTTGCAGTCTGCATTGGTGTACCCATAATACAGATTTCCACACTATAGATTTTGTGATCTGTACATGTGTGACAATAATACAGACCTTCAGATTATGGATGTCACAGTCAGTAACAGTGTGACAGTAATAGACACCTTCGTATTATAAATCTCATAGTCTATACTAGTGTTAACTTCACAATGTGAATGTCATGGTCAATATGAGTATGGTAATAATGTACCAGTTTGGCAATAATAAAGGCCTTCACATTATGGATGTCATATTCTGTACCAGTATGGTAATAATCCAGACATTATGAATGTCACATTCTGTATCAACATGGCAGTAAATACAGACTTTCACATTACAAATATCACAGTCTGCACTAGTGTGGTAAAAATGCATACTTTAACATTATGGATATCACAGTCTGCACTGGTTTGGCAATAATACAGGCCTTCACATGTCATATTCTATACAAGTGTAGCAGTAATACAGACCTTCACCTTATGAATATCATACTCAGCACAGGTGTGGAAATAATACAGATCTTCACAATATGGATGTTACAGTCTGTACTGGTGAGCAGTAATACAGACATTCACATTATGGATGCCACAAACTGTAATGGTGTGGCAGTAATACAGACCTTCATATGCAGTTTGTACCAATGTTTCAGTAATTAAAGCCTTTACATTACTGATGATGCAGTCTTGTACTGGTGTGGCAGCAATACAGACTTTCACATTATAGATGTCACAGTCTGCACTGGTGTGGCAAAAATACAGACCTTGACATTATGGATGTCATAGTCTATACTAGAGTGTCAGTAATGCAGGTCTTCACATTATGGATATTACAGCCTGCACTGCACTAGTGTGGCAGTAATACAGATCTCCATTTTATGGATGCTGTAATTCATATTGGTGTATCAGTAATATACTGATACAAACCCTCAGAAATCAAGTAAAATGTGTCATCAAACAAGAGGAGGATATGCTGCACACAATTTTGGAATACGCATAAACTCAACCCTCAACTATTAGGAAACTTGGTAAATAATGCATTATCTCAGACAGAGTCTCCTATCCAGTACCTTATTCTCAACAACTCAGGATTCCAAAACCACTCAGTTTAATCAACACTTCCTCCTAACCATAGAATCCTTAGTTAAAAATATAAATAATTCTTCTTTCATAATTACTCCTCAAAGCAACAACCACCAATCTCATTTTTCTTTTAAGCCAGTATTCATCTCCATCATCAAAAAAATCTCTCTCCAACCGAAAACAAACCTCATTAATTCCAAACCATCTACCCTCAGAATACAATAAAACCATACTGATGCCCTATATTATCCTATCACAATACTTATAAGCTGCTCTGTCAAGGAAAATGATGTCCCTGAACTTTGGAAGAAGTATTTCATTATACCTTTCCACAAGGAAGGAAAATCCTCTGACTTTTTAAACTATCAGCCCATAACAATATTGTCTCCACTATCTAAAAGTCTTGAAAAATGCATCCACATTCAACTCCTACAGCACATCACAGATGACAACCTTTCCCCCCCAACTCAGCATAGCTTTTGTCCTAAGCAAAACAACACTACTGCCTTGCAGAATTTCACCACCTAAGTTAACAAAGAAGGAAACAATGGCAACCTGGTCTCCATTGTCTTATTCATCTGTCTAAAGCTTTTGATACTGACCTCTCTTGGACTAGTTCAGTCCTCACTTCAATGACTTTACAGGTGTCTGTCTAACTGCCAGCACTCTAAAATGCCAACATGATTTTCTGGGTGTCATTCATTACAGTAAATGCTTCAAATATCAAAGATCAGCTACAGAAGGTCAAAACATAGACAATCAGTGTTATGTGCCACCAGCTTTTTCAGCAGTACTAAAAAGCTGGTAGTGTGTTAACCAAGATCAGGATACAGCAGGGATTATATTATTTTTCACTTTACCCACTGTAGTGCTATCTCAGAGCTGGTATATATAATTAGCATCAGCAAAGGATGTGGAGGTGCACAAGGGCCTGCCCCCAGCAAAGATGCTTGCTGTAGTACTACATTTTGAGTTTCAACCTTCTGCGGTCGATCTTTTGTGCTTTGATGTTTGAAGTATTGGCATCTATGAATGTATTCTGAGTCTTTCCTTCTTCTTTCTAGCCACAGTGTGTGCTCAACAGGAATCCATATTAAGTCCATTAGTATTCAACATATTCAACAATTAATTACTTACTGCTTCCAGTCTCTCCTCTGTTTTGTACAATACACTGAGAACTGTACTAAAATCTGTTCAGATAAGACTCTATATTCAGTCCAAGACAAAAGCCAACAAGATTTCTAAGTGATCAAAGTCAAGCAAGATAATTCCAACTATTTTTAAATCCTATGAAATCAAAATGAATGTTATTTACCACCGAACGATTAGCTTCCCAAAGCCAACTCTTCACAACAGCCTCAAAGGGTAACGCAGAAATAGAATTTGTTTCCCATACCATGCTCCTATGGGTTATTATAGATGAATGTCTTAACTTTGATCACTATATTTCAGTAGTAACACAGAAAACACACCATAAACTAGGATCACGTTATAGAATAAAACCTTACCTCACAGAAAAGCAAGAAAGAAAGCTGCTACAGCTTACTTACTACCAATCTTGCCATATGTCTCCCCTATGCTATCAAATCTTAGCTACTTCATAATCAATTAGCTCAAACAATGCTATAATAAAGTGACTAAATTCACAGCTAATCAAGCATATAAAGCTCATCACTGCATCAAACTCAAGCAAGTTAGCTGGTTAGATCTCCATCATGTTCTCACACACTTAAAACCAACCAAGTCTAGAATAACTCATTCAGCTCTACTGCCCTAACAGAACATGAGGTTCTTCAGACAAATATCTAATTACTATATCCAAACCTAACAATATAGCTAGAGATTCCATATACTCCAAATGCATCACTAAAAAATAAAATATAATAATAGTCCATATCCACTCAGACAAATTACTAGACAGGCAACCTATAAATCTAAGTTAAAAAACACCTATTAAACATGTCTCTGAACATTTGTAGCCACAGATTAAATACTATTTCCATATGATCACATGTTCATAGGTGTTTACTAGGCTAATAACCACAAGGGCCTTTTTAAACCTAGCCATGCATCCGAAATCTCTGACAAGTTCTGATACCCTTGATAAATGTAAGCATGGGCCTGTGAGATGAACCATTTACAGATTAACTGTTTGCATCAGAGACACAGGTGCCAAACCAGGAATGAATTTCTGGTTTCCCATCCAATTGTCCAAGTTGCACTTGAATTGGAATAGGGAGTAACTCTGCTTCACATGGATGGGGAGCCTGTTCCATAGACGGGATAGTTTCTGGGATACAGGCCTATCTCTCCAGCAGGTCCTAAGTATATCTTAGGCAAAGTTTAAGTCTTTAGAATGGGTAATTCTGGTACTGTTTTGTGGATATGTAGGAGGTCAATCAGAGTGGGATCTGACAATGCCCTGTATGCCCGGCATAGATCTCCACTCAAAAGCCTGTAGGAGACAAAATACAGGGATAGGGCCTTGAGGTGGTCTGCATAGGACATATTACTTTTAGTGAGGAACCTCTGTGGACATTCCAGTTGGATATGCTTGGTTAGATACATACCAAAGGGGTCATTGTACTCAATGATAGGTCTGATGAATGCCAAATGCAGTGAAACAATGACTTCAGTGGATTTAGATGCCATACCTTTGTTTATAAGTTGTGCAACATAGAATTATTTCCTCACCACTGTAGACACATGATGTTCAAAGGCTAGATTACTATCTATGTGTGTCCTTAAGTCCCTGAATACTGAGCCAACTCTAAGGGGTGTTTTGTCAATAATGAGAGTTACCAGGGATAGATGACTTCCCAAAGGATACTATTATGCATTTGTTGGCATTTAGTTTTAGCCCATGAATCTGACAACAGTTGTTTGTCTGTGTCAGCCCCTCCTGGAGGATATTTATGTCAGTGTGAGATTCAATGGTAGCTCTTAATTTGCAATCATCTGCAAATTTAGTCAGTGAGAGACCACTGACATTGGCCTTGACTTCTGATAAGTAAATGCCAAAAAGGAGTGGTCCAAGGACTGATCCCTGAGAGACTCCACTTATGACTGGCCTCTTTGTAGAGGTGGACTCCGAAACTCTAACTTCCTAGGTCCTGTCTGTGAGCTAGTCGGCTATCCACTGGGTGACATATGAGTTTGTATCTAACCTCTTGAGTTTGTCAACAATTCCTGAGTGGGGTATTGCATCAAATGCCTTGCCCAGGTCAAGGTAGGCAGTGTGAATGATTTTGCCCTCATCCATTGCTTTGGTGACATTCTAAAAGAAGTCCACCAGATTGAGTAGGCACGATCTGCCCTTGACTAAACCAGACTGGGCTGGGTCCAGTGTCTGGAGGGTTACTATATCTCTATTGATCATTTCCATGATAATTCTTTCCATGGCTTTACATATAAAACTAGTGAGATTTATGGGTCTGTAGTTTCCAGGATCTGTAGATAGTCCACCTTTGTGCAGAGGGATGACTGTTGCCTTTCTCCGTTCATGAGGCACAAAGGCTGTTTGGAGGCTACAGTTAAATAGCAATTCCAGGGGCCCTGATATGTCATATTTCATGCTATTTAGAAGGCATCCTGGGATATTGTCTGGGCCCATTGATGCAGTGTTCTTGGTCTTAGAGACAGCATTAAGAACCTGTTCCCTAGTGACAGCAGAGATAGTTATATCTGATGATATTTCCTGAGGTAAGATTGAGGGGGAGAGAGGAGTAAAGTTGGAGCTGAATTTATCAGTGAGGAGGTTTGCTATATCTTCTGGCTCAGTAAAGGGGTCTCCATTTACAATGAGCTCTGCACACAATTGTGTATTGCCTTTGAGGTTGTGGACATAGCTAAAGAATGCTTTCTGGTTGTCCTTGGCCTGGGAGGCCAAACTTACCTCAAATTTCCTTTTGGTAGGCTTTATTTGTCTTCTAAGTTGTTTGCTTAATTTAATGAGAGTGTTTTTATCCTGCTGGGTGCTGCACCTCCTAATTTTTGTCATGATTTTCTTCCTCCTGTTATACAACTGATTGATTTTGTGATTCAACCAGGGTGGCTTGTTTTTTGAGTTAGTTCTGCACTTCTTCCTTGTGGGTACAGCTGCCTCTATGCAGCTATTAACATGCTTGTACAGGGTTTCTGTGAACAGTTCAGCACAGGCAGAAGTGTTCTCTGGGTTTATAGGGGCTTGACATTTTGCCAGGTTCTCACTTAATAGCAGGAGGTTAGCCTTAGAGTAGTTCCTGAATATTCACAGTTTAGCTGGGGGCCCACGTTTTATTTTTACTTCAAGAGAGACCATTTTGTGGACTGACCTTGCCAGGGAAGGCATTATAGCAGGGAGTGTGCAGCACTCTCCCATATTAGTGAGGACCAGATCCAGTATGGTTGCACCCCTGGTTGGTGTATTGACTATCTGGTCTAGGGAGTTTGTGTTTACAAAATCCAGGAATCTCTGTGCATGTAGGTTTGATGTTTTATTGGAGTCTCAGTTAATAGTGGGGTAATTTAAGTCACCCATGAATATTATATTGGGTTGGATGGTTAGTGTTTCTAATAAGTTTAAATACATGGTTTGGGTTTCCTGAATCATAGAGGGGGATCTATAGCTTGCAATGAAGTGGTATTGGATTTTACCTATGGTGATTTGAACATGGAGCAGTTCAAGTGCATTGTCCTGTTTGACCAGTCTTGACGTATATTTATTTTTGATGTAAATAGAGACACCTCCACCTTTAGTCCCTGCCTGTGAAGTAGCTGGACTAGATGTGTAGAAGGCATTATAACCCTGCACTGTTTGTGTGCTATCCACAGCTTTAAACCACATCTCAGAGACTGCATAGACATCAGCATTCTCTAGGGTAAAGAGAGCTTCCAGGGAATGGAGTTTTTTGTTTAGGCTCCTAGAATTGAGCAGAAATACCTTTAGGTTTTCTTGGTTTTGATTTGCTACGTCAGAAGTACTTTCAGTTTGACATTGCCTAAAAGAGACACTATGGGGGAAGACAATGTTTTAGCTAATATTTGAAAGCCTAGAGGGCAGAGGTAGAGACCATCCCTGGCAAAGCAGCGTGGTCTGTTGACCATTTCCTTCCAAGCTGACAAATATTGCACCCCCTTAGAATGACACCAGAAACTAAGCCAATTATTAAAGTCAATCATCTTTTGTTCGTTTTGTGGCATCATCCTTGGAGAAGATAAAATGCTGCTCAATGCTATGCTCATACCAGCCTGGGACACATATTGCAAGAGGTCTAGGATGTCTCTCTTCATATAGTCTCGGGAGGTATGTCTCAGGTCATTTACACCCACATGGACTATGACTGAGTCACATCGGTAATTGTGATCCAATGACCTGAGTGTATCTGTAATGTGGCAGATCCTAGCCCCTAATAAGCAACTGCCCGTAACTTTCTCCTTACTCAGCCTGGTGAGAGGGACATTAGTGTGCCTTTCAATGGAGTCTCTAATGACTAGAATGTTGGATTGTGTGGTGACTTGCCTTATGGGCTTAGAGTTAGAGGCTCCATGAGATGTAGCTCTATGTGTTGATGTGGGTGTTGTTTTGAAAGAGTGCATTTTGGGCTCCTGAGGGTATTTATTATGTGCATTTTGTCTTGGAGGTCTTTGTGGTTTAGGAAGGTTACATGTAAGTGCCTCAGTGTATGTGGGTCTATATATCTGATTTGAATTGTGCGTGATGGGTGCAGCATGTGTACTACTGACAACCTTATTGACATTAGGAGTACTTCTGTGTGAGAGCTTTACCTCCAGTGACATTGTGTAAATACCTCTCTCACATACCATATCAGTTTGTTTGAGAACTAACTGGTTGTCAGTAAACATGAGGCAATTTCTACATTGCCTCAGGATGTCCACATCCACCAAGCCAGTAATGGAGACAGAAGGAAAGTTCATATCAATGGCAAAGGATCCTTTTTTATTGATTAGACTGTTGGAGTGAGAATATCAATCACTGTCAGGAGTATCCGGTTTGCAACTATATGGACAGTGCTTGTCACTGCAAACTAGATGTCCTGTGTGCAACTAGATACTGGAAATGTTTCAGTTGTGCTTTTACACAGCTAGAAGGGTTTGGCTTTAATGGCCTGAAATTGTCCATAAATAGACTTAAAAATGAAAATAAAAGAAAAAGCCATGGACATTCAGAATTGCCATTTAGCTGAAACACCTGATATCCTTAAAAGGTGATTTGCATATATCCCAAGAGGTTTAAGGCATCACACTGTTAGAAGTCTAGCTTTGATAGATTTTTCTTTTTGTGTTTTATAACCAATTGTGTTTTTACAGGAAAAATGTCACTCAAGGTGCCTGAGTCTGTACAGAACACTGCCAAACACTTGAGGGGAAACTAATACATAGACACTGACAATTTAAGGATGAAGTATTTAGGGAGGTATTCTGATGTTAGAAAGAAAACAAGCAGTATTTACTGAAAAAAAGAATTAACTTATCACAAATGATGAAAATAGGGGAGTCACATGAATGGCTGCTGCCTGCCTACTACTAATGTTGGTCTCACCACAGCTTCACTCTGTTCAGATACAATACTCCGTTGCTTCTTCTCTTACCTGAAGCAAAATGTTTGCACCAATCCCAAGAAGAAAAGCAGGCCACATCCTGTTTGGTGATCCACAGTCTTGTCCCAGATGATGCAAGGGTCTGTAGGCTTGTGGCCTTTTTCTGGTAGATGCCTCAAATAGCAACCAGATCAATCAGGTATGTTAAGCACACACACTCACTCTCCAACCAGAAAGAGTAAGGAATCAATGCACTCTGCTCCTATTCTCACCAAAATCAGAATATAAGCACAGATTCCAAGCTTTCACCTATTAAGCACTTATTAGGACTTCTGGTGATCAGCAGTCTCCAGATAAGAATGTCACTGCACTCCTTCTCTCACCAGGAGAAAACAAAAGCACTAATCCCAAGATGACTACTGAAAGGCGGAATGTGGGCTCTCAAATGACTGGTGGTCTTGTAATAGATGCTTAAAGGTAAGATGAAATAAATGGTTTATCTTAAACACTGCAATGTGCACTAAGCAGTTAGATATGAAAGTGGGTAACTTAAGTTTTACCTAACAAATTAAGTTTTAGTGGAGAGCCACTATTTTTAGAAGAGTTGAGATAGATTGAAATGGGGTGGGCACTTTAGTATTCTGGTACTATGGAATACAGTTGGATGGCCAATAAATTTAAATAGTTGAAGGAGAGTTATTTCACAAAATGATAATATTGTGCTTAGTCACCAGCCAGTAAAAGCAAAGAGGAAATGAGATATATGGTCAAATTAACATAAAATGCAAGCAACTAGAAAGACAGTGGTGTTTAACAACACAACGGTAACAGGGTGGAGGGGGTGAGAAAAAATTATGTCTGACTCACAAGAGACAGAGCTGTGGTCTCTTCAAGTTTTAATAGCAGTTAAAAGTAGAATACAAGTAAAACACAGTGCAAAGAAAACAACTCACAGTATATAAAATAGAAAAAGGCAATAAAGTAATACAAAATTAAAGAAATAAAAAACAAACTAACCTTTCCCTAACAGCAAACTATGGCAGAGTCTGGGTGAGCCTTTCCAATAAAGACTAACTATTCACCATTCCAGACTTAATTTCCCATAAACTAATAGGTCATCTTGTTCACCAGAGACTTAATTTCTTACAAACTCACAAGTAAACTCCTTCTGCACTACTCCCTATTACAAATTCCCTAATCCTTCTACTCAGAATTTTATAATGCCTCTCCACTTGTCAGTACATACTCAGACTCTTTATTTTTCCTTATTAATCTAAGGCATAACTAACTGCTCTTTAACCTTTTTGCCATAACTTTTAAGAGACTACAACCTTATAGACTGTAACATATACAAACTGTACAACAAAGTAAAAAACAAAAACAAAAAAAGAAGAGAGAACAGTGAACCAGACTGTATAAAAAAATCCACAGTTTATTGAAGCAATATAATACTTCATTGCAAACCATCTGCATCTTATTGTGGAGCTTTTCTCCCTGGGCATGTATTAAAAATTGCCTTTTTGCCCAATTAGGCTATCTCAGTAACCAAATGCAAAATAAAATAAAATGAAACATGGTGCTGCTGGAAACAGATCCAAGAATAATCACTTTAGGGGAGGTATGTGGGATGTTGGCTGAGGCCAGTTGCCAAAGAAATGGTGAGTCTGTGAAGAAGAGCAAGTGGCTTTACAGGAAAAATAAATAAATGATGATGCAAAGGTTAAAACATCAAAAACGGCAGTATATACTGATGGCTTTTTGTAGTTTCATACTTGTGCATATTACTCAATCACTGGCATTAGAAAATGGTTCGGAATGACAGAAATAATGCAGCAGAAAATATGATATTGTTTCATGAGGACTGATAGCGAGTCAGGACTAATAGCAAGTGTAATAAAAGTAGAAATGGGGAATTATTTAAAACTGCAGACCTTTTCAACTAAATTGAGAGAACAAGCTTGGAGGATAATTCAAAAAGAAGTGGGAGGAACACAGTCACATATTTTTTTCCCTCTTTTCTATCAATGGCTAGTTCCAGTAAGCAAAAAATTATCATTTTGTGAAGCCACTTTCTCCTTCAACCATTAAAATGTATTGGCCTCCTCACTGTACCCCATAGAGCTAGAATGCCAAGTGCCCATGTCCATCCAATCTATATTGCTTTATTAAGATTAGTTGCTCTCCCCTTAGATTTCTAAAACTTGAGTTAGCCCCTCTTTCACATGAAACTGCTTAATGCACACTGCAGTTATTAGGATATTAGCCCATTTTTACATCTTAACTTTAAAATCTGCACCATCTGGTCCAAGATCACCAATCATTGGAGAGCCTACAGTCTACCTCTCAATAGTCATTTTGAGATTAGTGATTCCGTTTTGCTCCGGAGCACAGGGACATTATTTTCTGGAGAATGCTTATCACCTGGAAGCTGGTCACTGGTTCATAGGTACCAGTTTGGAATCCATGCTTCTGTTTTCTCTTGGTGAGAGAAGGAACAGAGGGCATTGATTCCTCACTTAGTCTGATTGGGTAGTGACAGTCTGTGTTGGACCTTCTTGACTTGGTTGATTGCTATTCAAGGCATCTACCAGGAATAGGCTACAACAAGCCTACAGACCTCTGCTTCATCTGGCACAAAACTGCTGATCACTAAAGAATCTATGGCCTGCTTCTCATCTTGGGATTGGTGCTACTGTTTTGCTTCTGGTGAGAGAAGAAGCAAAGAGGCATTGTAGCTGAGCAGCATGAAGCTGTAGTAAGACCAGCACTAGTAGTAGCTAGTTAGTAGACAATTAGGTGAATCTCCACAATTCAACATTCTTGACAAAGCTATTTCTTTTTTCTTTTCATTAAGTACTGCTTGATTTGCTACTGTATAACCTAACTTCAGAATATCTCCCTAAATACTTCATCCATAAATCATCATGGGCTGTTTTAGTAGTTTCCCCTCAAGTGTTTTACAGTACATTGTATAGAAGTAGACACCTTAAGTTGACATTTTTCCTGTAAAAACACCCTTGAAATTTCTCCAGTACATAGTTACATACAGGGAAATAGTTTGCAGTGGCAAGCACTGTCATCAGAATTGCAAACAAGATACTCCTGACTTTAATTTATATTCACACCAAAACCATCTAATCAATAAAAGGGCCTCTTGCTGTGCATATAAGCTTTCCCACTGTCTCCATTACCAGCTTGGTGGATATGGGCATCCTGAGACAATGTAAAAACTGCCTCATATCTACTGGCAACCAGCTAATTTTCAAATAAACTGATAAATTATGTGACAGATGTATTTACACAATGTCACTGGAAGCAAGGCTCTCTCATAAAAGCATTCCTCAAGTCAGTCAAGTTGTCAGTAGTACACAAGCTGCCCAGCACACACACATACACACACACTGTACAAAGTGTTATAAGTGCTAAGAAGATGTTGAGGCTTGGGAGTTTGTTTAAGTAGTTTATTGCATACAAACACATCAGGATGAATGGCAGGAACATTGAACTTAACTATCTAACTAACTGACTGACTACTACTTGCATGCTGTCACTCTGGCTGCTCGCTCAAAATGGCACTCTTGCTTGCATATGCTCAGTAGTTGTATGAACATCCTAGCTCACTGGAAAGCTTCTTAAAGATATAATACACATATTGATCTACATCCTCCCTCCTTACTGAGCTGTTTGATATAAACAATGACATTTCAGTAGGCAAGCAATTTATGCAGACACTAATAAAGAAAAACAACAGTCATGTCCAGGTTGCCATGTATATGGAACTAGGTTTCGAGATGCGACCTGATCTCGTGACATAATAGTTGGGACTGGGTTTAGCAACAGAAACAGTCACTGGGGAATGTTCTGCTTGAGGAGTCTCAGGGATTTTCACAGGAATGGGGACTGCTGATGGAACTTCCTCTGAAATAGGAACATTGGACAAGTCACTCTGAGAACTAGGACACTGGTAACAAATGATTGCGATTTCATCTGAATTCCATTCCTTGTGATTCCACAATGTATGACCTCAGCTCTTGACACAAACTTTTCACAAATCTGATGCAATCAAAACCTTTTAATGTTTGCATCCTCACTATCTCCCCTTTTTCAATGAAATGAGCGGTTTGCTGTTTTTATCATAGTAAGACTTTTGGGAAAATGCTTCTTCAACAATTGGGCTTTTACTGCTTTGTTGTTTTTAATACACAGAACCAATAACTTACGCTTGCTTGGTAGTGCAGTTCTGGTTAGTCTCAACATAAGTCTCTGGGCAGGTGAACCAAGATGTTTATCACGAGTAATGTTTCTGAGATTTAACAAGTTTAGGAAAACATTGATATTATCATGTCTGGATTTCCGTAACAGCTGTTTTGCACTTTGAACTGCATGTTCTGCCAAGTCATTTGACTGAGGTTATTCAGGAGTACTCGTAATGTGAAGAAAGTCCCATTTTTCTGCAAATTTCTTGAACTGCTGACTTGTAAACTGTGCACCATTGTCAGAAATAACTTTGTGTGGACTAACATGGACAGAAAAATGTCGCTTCAACTTAGTAATGACAGTACTGGAACTTAGGATGGAAAGTAGGTCAATCTCAAACAAATCTGAATAAGAATCTACTAACACCAAATAATGTTGGCCATTCCACTCAAAGATATCTGTGGCTACTGTTGAGCAAGGTAGTTCAGGAATCTGGCTTAACTGAAGTTGTTCTTTCTGTTGATGTGGCTTTGTACTATTACATACTGAACAAGATGAAAGTACTTTCTCGATATCTCTTGACATAGAAAGCCAAAATACTAGACCTCTCACCATTCTTTTGGTAGAATCACTTCCTGGGTGACCATGATGCAAGATCTTAATGTACTCTTGTTGCAAGGATTTTGGCACAATCACTTTAGGACCTTACATGATGACACCATTGTCTACCAAAATCTCATCTCTGTATGGAAAATAGTGTTGCACTTCTACTGGTAAACAAGATTGCTTTGAAGGCCATCCTTGACTGATAAAGAGGTTTACCTTCCCGAGAAATGGATCTGAAGCTGGGTGAGTTCTAAGCTCATTAAGACATGTGAAAAAAAAATTCTCACTTCCATGACCTTAAAATCAAGTTGCTCATGTTATGCTGTTCTGTGTTTTTTTCTGGGCAATCTGGATAAGGTATCAGCAAGATAAAGAGGTTTGCCTTTTGTGTAAAGAAGATTGGAATTGCTCTTTTGCAATTTGAGCATCATACATTGCAATCTGGCAGGAGCTGTTTCCATAGGGTTTCTCAAAATAGTAACTAGAGGTTGGTAATCAGTTCTGATATGAATAGGTTGGCCATAAATATAATCATGGAACTTTGAATATGCAAACGCAATTGCAAAAAGCTCTTTCTCAGTCTGGGAATACTGCATCTCAGTTTGGGTAAGCGTTCTCGATGCATGGGCTACTAGTCTACCCTCTTGAAGAATGACTGTATCTACACCAAATGCAGAAGCATCACAGGAAAGCATAACTAGTTTGTGAAAATCATAGTAGTAAGTTGGTGGATTAGCAATTTCCTCTTCCAGGACATAAAATACTATTTGGTGCTGTTCTGACCATGACCAAATTACATATTTGTGTGTCAGCCCTCTTAGCAGTGCTGAAAGTTGTCTTAAATGTGGAATGA
Organism: Protopterus annectens; assembly: GCF_019279795.1. Classification (NCBI taxonomy): domain Eukaryota; kingdom Metazoa; phylum Chordata; order Ceratodontiformes; family Protopteridae; genus Protopterus; species Protopterus annectens. The sequence continues at coordinate 1,694,509,381 of NC_056733.1, forward strand.
ACTTGCCTAGATAGTTGACCATGCCAAGAAAACTTTGTAGGGCTTGGACATGGTCTGGAGCTGGCATCTCGAGAATTGCTGTTTGCCTTGAAGGATCTGGTTGTAAACTTGAACTGGTAAACAAGTGACCAACATAAGTAACATCTCGTAGTTTGAACTTACACTCCTGAGGATTCAGCTTAAGATTCACTTCATGTGCTTTTTTCAAAACTTGCTTGAGGTTTGTATCATGTTCAACTTCAGCATTGCCTCCTAATAGAATATCGTATACTATAACAGTGCAAGGATAGCCCAAAAAAAATTGCTCCATCACACACTGAAAGACATCAGTGGCAGAATTTGTTACAAATGGCATTCTCAGAAATCTGTATCTTCCGAATAGTGCACTGAATGTAGTCAATAATGAATATTGGTCAAGCAAAATTTGCCAAAATGAACTCTTTGCATCTAAGACAGAAAAAACAGTGGCATTTGGCATGAGGGCAGCAACCTCTTCGACTGTATACATTGGATGATGAGGCCTTTTAAATGCTTTGTTCAGATCTCTTGAATCAATACATATTCTGATATCATCTGAGCTTTTCATATGAGTTACCACCATGGAGGATACCCATTCAGTAGGTTCTTCTACTTGACATATTACAACTAGCTGCACCATTCTGCCTAGCTCAGATTTGACTCTGATCTGCATAGCTACTGGAACTTTCCGTCCTGGTCTGATAACTGAGCTGACCTCTGGGTCTTACTTCATATATTACACAACTGGAAGTTTGCCTAGTTTGTCTGCAAAACTATCAGCATACTCAGAAAAAATAGTTTGGGTGAAATTTGAGCTTTTGTCATTCAGGCGTATATGGTGGATTTCTTCATTAGGTGAAATCAGTCCCATTCTCAAACTGTCTCTGCATCCTAATATAACTGCACATGTCTCTTGACTATGCAAAATTGCAAGTTGTAGCTTTTTCCATCAGAGTAACATGAAAGCACTACTGAGCCTTCAATTTGAATCTCTTCACCACCATAAGCAAAAAGCTTCACACACTTTGTCAAATCAAGATGTTCTGCAGCTTTTACTCTAGCAAATGTTTCTGCTAACATAACATTGCATTTTTAGCCAGTATCTACTTTGAGCTCTACAGCACTCCCATTAATTCAAACAATACAAAATATTTTGTTTGTTGCCTAAAATATACTGCATTAACTGTTTCACTAAGCACAGACACATCATCAACATAAAAAGTAGGGTTGTTGTTTTCTAACTGATCAACTTGCCTCTTGGAATGCCCTCTTTTAATTAAAGAATGCACCTTATTTGATATGCAAAACCTTTTGAAATGATTAAACTTATTGCAAGAATGACATTGCTGACCAAAAGCTAAACATTTTTCTCATTTGGGTTTGTGATTTTCACCACAATTATGACAGCTGGCAATAACATTTGGTACTGCAGCTAACTTCATTGGTTTATAGTTAGTATTAGAAGTGGGGGTAACTACGAACCTGATTTTGATGACAGATTAGGAAATTCAAGCCAGTGTAGTTTTTGAAGAGCAAGGTAATGGTGGGTACTGTTGGGTATATTAGCAGCAAATGTTGTTATTTTATTATAGCAGGAATGAAGAAGTTATAAATCAGACATGCACAGGCTAGTGAAAAGTTGAGAACAGTAGAGGAGAGTAGATAGGAGGTGGGATCTGATTGTCTCTAGTCTGGCATTTTGAGTGAGGTAGGGTTTGGCCCTATATGGTGCGCAAAGTATGATGTGAACTTTTTTAGTTGTGAGTGATATGTGTTTATCAAATGTTAGGTTGTTGTCTGATCTGACACCAAATAGTTTTGTTTGTTTAACTGGTTCTGTTATAGTGCCATTAGTGGAGTAGCTGGAGAAAGGAGGTGGGTTTGCTTTTGATTTCCTGTTGGATAAGATCATTAATTTTAGAATGTAGAGAAAAACATTGTAAACTGGGATTAAGACTGGTTAAATAGGAAAAGGTAAAAACAGAAGTAAATTCACCCAGTCAGCTATAGCAGTTGCTGTATAAAATCATGAATTTTATTCAAAGAAGGAAAGTAAAACCATAAAAGCAAGGCTAAAACACAGATAAGTGCTTTCACACCTTTCTAAACAGGCATTTCATCAGATCTAAAAACTGTTACAAACAAACCATCTTTTAAACACAGTTACCTCACCAAGTCATGTGATCAAAGAATTGGTCTTAAAGGGACAACTCCATTAAGTCCCTTCCTACCATCTGCATGTAATTCTAGAATCCACTTCATCTCTTTACATTCTGTTTTATTCCTTAGATCACCTTTAATATTGCTAGGTGTAAGTAACTCCAAAACTAAAAACTTAAAAGTATGACTGGTGTCATTCTCTAGAACATATTTATACAGTTCATGATGAACATCATTCTTCCTGATGTCATTTAAATGTTCTCTAATTCTGTATTTGAAACATCTGTTTGTCTTAACAATAGTAGGATTCACATTTCACACAGAATGACAAACATACTAGATTTTGACTTCTGCAATTTGCATAAAAATGAAAGACATAACTCTTCTTACTCACCAAATGTACATACAAATCACTGCAATGAATATATTTGCACATGCTGTAGTCTCTACAAGGAAATGTACCACATTCAATAAAGGCAGAAACCTTCTAATTAGTGGATTTGTAAAAGAGCAACTATTTTAATGATCTATTGCTCTCGCTAGAGGATTGCTTAGTTGATTAATTGAACATTAGTTAACTAACTGAACAGGTGGTGTGAAAGGATACTGTTCATTGGAGGACTTGATGTATGATTTGTATTTACCTGTAAACTTGTACAAGTATTGTATATGGTCTGAAGATGCTGACGATCTTCAGGGAAAGCACTTACCAGTTTTCACTTTCTTTCGCAATTGTCTTTGGATTTTATTGTGGTTTTATCTGCCTGCCATTAAACGTTTGTTGAGTTACAGTGGTGTTATTTATTTTCTAGTCACCTATTTGTGTATATATATCATTATTTTATTGATTTATCTATCTATCTATCTATCTATCTATCTATCTATCTATCTATCTATCATTTGCTTACCGGGAATGTCCGACTGGGATAGAGCATATTTGCAGCAGAGGCCTGGGAAGAAAAGCTCCATAGATAAATTAGATTACAATTAAACACACATTAGAACATACACATATACAAGAAAACAGTTGCATTGGATTACTTTGAGTACAATAGGACATAATATGTGTTTGATATTTGATACAGGATCATAATAAACAAAAGGTTTCAGCATTGTTATGTACAATCATATTCAATACTCAGTATTTAAGTAGTGCAGAAGTTTATATACAGTCATCAGTTAGGTTGTAGGTTTTTAATTTGGACATGTCCAATGAGGTGATGGTGATTGGAGGAAGATGAAGGGAAGAGCTAGTAAAGATCTAAGAAGGTTAGAGCTACTGGGAGAGGTTAATGTCTTAGTGCTGGGTGGCAAAATGGGAGGATTGGTGGATTTCTGCTGAATGTATTCAGGGCCTGGGTCAGGGTATATATCTCCAGAGAGTTTTAGCTGTGTAGAGAAGTGTAAAAGAAGTTTGGTTAGTTTAGGTATGCGTTGGTGTACTTGTGAGAGGTTTGAGATTAGATTTTGGAATAAGTGGGAGAAACTTATTTGGAAAGTATCCTATGTAAGTGGTGTTATGTAGATTGGAAGCAATTGCAAGATTAAGAGGTGCTGGGTGGTGGACATGGGAAGTTGTATGTGCTGGAGGGTTGAAGCTGTTCTGTAGCTAAACATGGTAGGAAGTTACCTAATAGCAGAGTGTTAAAAATATTGATGCAAGTGCGATTGGACAGAATGAGTAAGTGTTTGGTAGTGAGAGGTGGCATTCTTCAGGTAAAGAAGGGGTGATATAGTCAAGGGTAAAGTAATGTATGGTAATTTAGAAGAGACTTGTGGACAGCAATAGAGTGGCAGAAGTAGAACTTAGAGGATTTGGAGGAAGTGAGTGAAGTAAATGAGATGATAGTATAGTAAGAGCTAGTATGGGGAAGTTGAAAGTTAGGTATTTCCAGTCATGGGGTGTGGTGGTTTGTGTACTTACTGTGAAATAGAGAGGAGTTAAGTGTGATGTAGGGAGTAATTGCAGTTTAAATGGATAATGAAGGAAACAAGAAAGAGTAGGTTAATGTACTATGGTGTGTGGGTGATAAGTATGTAGTGGGTGTGGAGAAGGTATGTTGTGATATGAGTGGTTGAAAGTGAATGAGTAGTGGAGAGTTGGATATAAGTGTAGGTGTAGTGGGGTGGGTGGGAATTGGGGGTGGGATAGGGAAGTGTAGTGAGCCTGAGCAGATTCAAGGTAAATGGAGTGGGTTGAACCTGGCCAGAGAGACGACAGACCATGACTACAGAATCAATTAGAAATCCTACTAAATTACTTGACAAAGTATTATATTAAGGAAAGAAAAAAATGTTAGTAACAAGTCAAAGTACACCCTTTTATTCTAGTGGGAAATACCTGATAAAGGAAAGAATACTGGTTTTGTTTCCTACCTCAGAAAAAGTAGGAGAGATTTCAGAGGGAGATTAAGTGACTAGATGTTCATCATTACCACAGCTGAAGGTGAAAAGTTTAAGTTAAGGCAGCTAGGTTTGGTGCTAGAAAGGGATGGAAGCCCAGGGATGCCTTCTCCATGAGAAGTGCATGCCACTTAACAGTTAAAGTATCACAGAGATATAATGCACTTTATTCTTTCTATAGGATGTGAGGGTAAGGACATACTTTCAGACAAGTTGAATTTCCAAGCTTAGGATGTGAATTCAAAGTTATACTGGTGGGGTTTAAGCAGCAAGTTAGGTGAATTGAGTGTGAAACTGTAGTGGTGAAGAGTATCTAGAGATAATCAATAAAAATGGGAGAAATGACAACTAGTGCAAACATATCTTACTAAGTTATAAATATTTTAGCAAAGATGTCTCAGTGCAGTCCAATAATAATAGACTACTTAGAATTAATGCAGCATCTAATAAAGAATTATGCCATCAGGTCAACAACACCATAGCAGAGTATGTTACACTGTATAGAAATAATTCAGTACTTACAATATGCAGACTACAATGGTTTTACACATTATCACTTACAGCATGGCAGTCATAAGGTATGTCATTGTTTTCCTATGTGAGACTGTAACTTAACCAGTACACTGACAATGTTATTATTTAACCAGAAGCCCAGAAACATTAAAGGTTAAGTGTCCTAGGTTGTCGCTTACACAGCACACTATGTTAATATTCCACCAGTAGTCCTGAGACATTCAAGGTTATGTCTAAGTCCCAGATATGATTCATTCAATAATTTCAAGCTTCAAATGTGTCTGATAATTGGAGAAATCAGTTACACAACTGTATACATTATATAGTATCAACAATCCATGTGTAGCACTCCTCACATATGTGTGAACAATCTAGACTACTAATGCTTGTCTTATGCACCAGATGTCAGCATGTATCCAACACTCATTAACATATTGCTAAGATACCTAGTACAAGTAATATAAAAGCAGCTTCCTGTGTCCAGCACTCACTAGCAATTTGTTAAACATAACTTGATAAATAAAAGCTGTTTTCTTTGTTCAGTGCCCACTAGCATACTTATAATATTACTTGATTATAAGTAATACAGAATCATTTCCTGTGACCAACACTCACTTGCTAGAGGTAAAATAAAACAACATATAACATGGTTCTTCAGTTACTACAGTTATAACCTGCATATATAGTTAAATTAAGGCATAGCCAGCATAGAATAACAGTAAAAGTAGTACTTACAGTAAGTCAGATTAGATGGCATGCACACCATGCATTGAATGGGAGAGGGGACTGTAACAGGCAAACAATGTAATTTTAAAAATGGCACTTTCTGGGGTTCCTACATTAATAACTTTCCAGAGGAAGGAATGGTGTAGGGTGGGCTGATACTGGGAACTACCTATGAGCAGGAGATTGCAGTCTTTCAAAATATAATGTGAACCTGGGCAGCGACACGACCGACCACAACTACAGAATCAGTAAGAAACCCTTCTAAATTATTTGCCAAAGTAGTATATTAAGGACAGAAAAAACTGTAAGTAACAAGTCAAAGTACACCCTTTTGTTCTAGTGGGAAATACCTGATAACAAAAAGCATATAGGTTTTATTTCGTACCTAAAAAAAGTAGGAGAGATTTCAGAAGAAGGTTAAGTGACTAGCTTTTCATCATTACCATAGCTGAAGTTTAAAAAGTTAAGGCAGCTAGGTTTTATGCTAGAAAAGAAGGGGAGCCCAGGTATGCCACCCCAGTGAAATGTGCTTGCTACTTAAGAGTTAAAGTATCACAGAAAAGTAATACACTTTAAGATATTCTTTCTATAGGATGTACATACATATATAAATATATATATATATATATATATATATATATATATATATATATATATATATATATATATACACACACACACACACACACACACACACACAATTATATAAATATATATATATATATATATATATATATATATATATATGGTATATATTAGAACATCGAATAGACCTTTAGTGATCGAACTGTTAAAACATCGAATGTTCAGAAAAAAATAAATAACCCCTCTGCTACTTAAATATACCAACTCTGAGACTGCACTACATTGAAGTAAACTTAAATCTCCCCTTATGGAGATTTCCATTTACTTGTTTGATGTTCTGCAGTTTTGCTGTTCTCGTGTCAAATTCGATATTGTCGGCTTTTGAGAATTTAATATAGACCCTATATATAGGGAATTTTTAAGCCTAGCCAGAGTGTGTTGGCTTTCGCCGCCCCATTGATTAATTAACTGAGCCTCTGTCAAGCAGAGCCAATGAAGTGATCCCAGGGGTTTATTTTCTGTTACCCATCCACTCGTCAAGGCTTCTCTTGAAGAGTGTTAGTGAGGGGCTCTGCCTAATGTAGTTAGGAATTTTGTTCCAAAGCATGGAGAGTCTCTGTGATAGGAATCTATCCCTCCAGCATGTTCTATTTATTGTTGTGGTGAGGTTTAGCTCACTAGAGAGCATGGCTCACAGTGACTTGGATTTCTTTAGGTGGAGCATGTCCATCAGTTCTGAGTTGGACATGGCTTTGTAAGTCAGGCAGAGATCACCTCTGAGTAAGCGATATGCCACTGAGTACAGCGGGAGTTTTTTTCAGTCGGGCTTTATTGTGTCAATTTTTATGTGTTACGCCTAGCATTCCACTAATCTCTGCCCATGTTCAGCGAACACTTTAATAAGTGTACTCATTAATATGTACGTTTTCATTGTTTTAAATAGTGACGCTTCTACAATCGTGCTTACAAATATACTGTCATTTTTAGGCACAGGACAGCACCGAATATAGGCTCACCTTTTTGCTTAGAGCACACACGCGTTAGTTATAAGCGCATGCTGAAGTTAGGTTGTACTCAATTTGCATTCAGAGGTTCCTACAGCACTGACACTTTACAACTTGTAAAATCTTGGACAACAGCTTTCACCGATATGATGAGGTCTGACTCCTGATGAGGCACATCATGAAATACATTATATTAAGCTATGTTGTTTAGTAGAGAGCTAGATATTGAAAAAGCGATAAAACTTGCTGTTTATATTGTAGATGATATAGGACCAAGCACAATGATATAAGTGTAGGTGTAGTGGGGTGGGTGGGAATAGGCAGAGATCACCTCTGAGTAAGCGATATGCCACTGAGTACAGCGGGAGTTTTTTTCAGTCGGGCTGCATAGGACATATGTTTGAGGCTAGTAATCCTCTTGATGAGGTGCTTTTGTGGTCTTTCCAGCTGTTGGAAGTGTCCTGTGAGGTACATTCCAAATGGGGCATTGTACTATATGATGGGTCTGATGAGTGACGAGTAGAGGGGCACTATAACCTCTTTATTTCTAGATGCGAAGCCCTTAGTAATTAGATGGGCCACATAGAAGGATTTCTTAACTACTTTGGCAATATGATTGTCAAATGAGAGATTACTATCTACCTGGGTCCCCAGATCTCTTATTACCTCTTCTGTATTAAGAAGGCTGCCGCCTATGTGGGAATTCATGGGTGTTTTTATTTTTCCCAAACAGGATGACTATGAATTTTTTGGCATTTAGCTTGAGGCCATGACTTTGACACCAGGTGTCTGTCTCAGTAAGGCCTTTTTGAACGATGTCCGTGTCAGCCATAGAGTCAATTATAGCTCCCAATTTGCAGTCATCCGCAAACTTGGTTAGTCATAGTCCTCCTGTGTTTGCCTGTACTTCTGAGAAATATATGCCGAACAGTAGGGGTCCCAGAACCGAGCCTTGCAGGACACCACTTGTGACTGGTTTAGAATCGGACCTGGACCCCGCTATTCTTACCGTGTGAGTTCTGTCTGTAAGCCAGTTGGTAACCCATCTTGTGATGTAGGGGTTTATGTTCAGACTGGTGAGGTTTCTATAATACCCGAGTGAGAAATGGTGGTGAATGCCTTGGCGAGATCGAGGTAGGCTGTGTGAACCACCTTTCCCTTGTCTATGGCCTTGGTGACTTTCTCAAAGAAGTCAACCAGGTTTAGTAGGCATGATCTGCTCTTAACAAAGCTGAACTAGGTCAGCTCAAGTGTTTGGAGGTTCCCAATGTCTTTGTTAATGAGTTCCATGATGATGCGCTCCATAGCCTTGCAGACCAAGCTAGTCAGGCTTATCGGGTGATAGTTACCAGGGTCAATTGTGGCCCCTCCTTTGTGGAGCGGAATAACCATTGCTGTGTGCCATTCTATGGGCACATAGCCTGTGGAGAGGCTAAGGTTGAACAGCGTGTTTAGGTCGGGGGTTAGTTTGCTCTGTAGTTCGTGCAAGATGCAGCCTGGGACACCATCTGGCCCCATTGATGCTGTGTTTTTGGCTTTTGAAAGGGCTGTTTTCACCTGTACTTCTGTGATTTCCGGGACACTACACTTTTCCAGTATTGTTTTGAGCCCTTTTGAAGGTGAGAGGTAGGTGAAGTTTGCACTGAATCTATCTGCCATGATGCTGGCAATATCAGTAGGTTCAGTATATTTTGTGCTATTTTGCACTAGCTCAGAGCACACCTGTGAATTGCCACTTAGATTCTTGACATAGCTAAAGAAGGCTTTGTGGTTATATTTTGAATCCTTGGCTATTTTTCTTTTGAAGTTAGCCTTGGATGATTTTATGAGGGACCTTAGTTTCTTACTGATATTGATCAGGGATGTCTTTCCTTCTTGGGATTTGCTTTTTTTTCTGAACTAGTTTCCTCCTTCTGTTGTATAACCTGTTTATGGCAGGGGTCCACTAGACTGGTTTTCTTCTCTTAGAGGAGTGAGTCTTGGTCTTGCTAGGGATAGCACAATCCATGCATCCTTGAAGGTGCTCATAGAGTGAAATTGTAAAGGATTCTGCATCTTGCGCAGTGTTATCCTTTAGTGTGGGGGCTGTGAAACTTACCACCTCTGCCTTAAGTAAGGTGAAGTTTGCTTTAGGAAAGTTTTTCACTGTGGTTTCCTTGGTTGGGGGTGGTGGTGGGGTGTGGACATCCAGGGTGATTCGTTTATGGTCTGATCTAACCAGTGGCGGGTTGACCTCCGGTATGGAACACCTGTCGCCCATGTTGGTGATGACCAGGTCCAATATGTTGTGGCCTCTGGTAGGGGAGTTTACCAGCTGATCCAGGGCATTTGAGTTGATAAATTCCAGGAAGTGCTGAGCCTGGGAGTTTGTACTCAAGTAGTTTTCCCAGTTAATGGTAGGGTAATTGAAATCGCCCAATATCAGGGTGTTTGGTAGGACCTTCATGTTTTCCAGTGTCTCAAGAAAGGTGGAATGGTGGTACAGGATCATGGAGGGTGATCTGTAGCAGGCCACAATTTGCTTTGCAGATTTGCCCAATGTTAGTTGCACATGGATGATCTCAGAGGTATCATGCTGCGCCACTAACCTGGAGGTGTGAGTATCCTTGATGAATATGGATACATCCCCCCCTTTTGTGTTCCGGTCTGTGTTCTGTGGCCAAAATGTGTGGTATGAGTTGTAGCCCAGTAGTGCTGGAGTGCTCTCTGGAGCATTGAACAGGTTTGAGTTACTGCACAGATGTCGATGTTCTCCATACTTAGGAGTGCTTCAAGCGCATGCATTTTGAGATTTAAACTCCTGGCGATAACCCTCATTTTTTTACTTGTGCTGTTTACGGTGGTGGGTTTGAATTTTGAGCCTTGCCTAAAAAAGGCACTATGAGGGCAGCAAGAGCCTTGGCCAGTATTCGAAAGCCAAGGGGTGACAGGTGCTAGCCATCTCTTGCGAAGCAATGCGGCTTGTCGAGCATGTCATCCCAGGCTGATAGACACTGGATCCCCTTTGAATGACACCAGCTTAGTCAATTTTTGAAACTGATCATTTTTTCTTTATACTGAGGTATCATTCTTGGTGAGGGCAGAATGCCACTCAGGGTCAGGGTCATACCCACCTGGGCTACATGATCAGAGAGCTCTTCCATGTCTTTTTTCATGTAGTCCAGTGAGGTACATTTCAGGTCATTCACACCAACATGAACAATGACAGAGTCATATTTGTACTTGTTCTGGAGTGACCTGAGTGATTGTGTTATGTGGCGGATTCTGGATCCTGATAGGCAGCTAACAGTAACCTTCTCCTTGTCCAGCCTAGTGAGTGGGGCGTCAGTGTGCCTGACTATTGAGTTGCATATTACTAGTATGTTAGGTATGTTATTTCACCTTAAGGGCTGTGATTGTGTGGTACATTGATGTTGTGTTTTATGTGTTGTCTGGTTTGTGACGGGAGGTGCAGGTTTTGTGGCTGTCTGCTTTGGAGCTCTCTGATGCTTTTGCAGGTTTTTATTTGGAGCCTCCAAGTATGATTTTGTGTATTTATGTGTATTTTTTGCCAGTGCTGGTTTAGTAGGTCTATGTGAGGCTGGAGATGTGGTGCAAATGTTAACCTTCTCCTCATGACTGTCTGTTCCAGTCTTGGGTGGAGAGACCTTAGCCTCCAGTTTGGCTGTATAATTGCATCTCTCGCATATGTTAGAATTTTGTGGTAGGAGGAGAGGGCTGTCTGTATACATGAGGCAGTTGTAACATTGCCTCAGGATACGCAGATTCACCAGCTGGACTGGAAAGTACACCTAAAGTTGCTCTTTGGTCATGCCTGAATAGTAGGGTAAGCTGCTTAGTCGCTTGGTTGGTGAGGGGTGGATAAAGAGCCTTGCCCTGCTGGGCAGTCAAGTGTTGGGGTATATTAGTGCTTGCTATTAGGTCTCAGCAAGTGCTGGACTGTAGGATGCTTTTTGAGTGCTTAGGTTGAGAGTTAGACTAGTTTCAAGTGAAAAACTGAAGAGGAGACTTAGTGGAGCCGGGAATAATTTAACCCTAGCTAACCAGTGCTGCCCGGCGCACAAAACCATGCAAACGCGGTTTTTAAACTACTAACTTCTGGGCTGGAACCACTCCTCCAGGGACAGATGGCTGCTCAAAGTTCCCCTCTCTCACAGGTGAACAGAGAAACTTCCATCTATCCAAGTAAGGTAAGGGCAACTCATTAACTTGTAACACAGCCCTGAATTCAGCACTAGCCTGAAAACTGGACTATACTAGCTTAGAAAGCGGGAAACAAGACTTTTTTTTTAAAAGATAAGGCAAAAACAGTAAAAAGTACACTTAAAACAGTTTAAACGACTACAAGTGATCAGAAAAGGCTATCGCACTTTAGTGTGTAGCCAATTTATTTAAACAAAATACAACTTTTTAAAAGTGCAGGCAGTCAAATTAGTACAATATGTGAAAAGAAACAAGCTTTTAAATCACAATAAGTGCTGGAAAAATCAGTGTTTAGGCAGAAAACAGTTAAGTACAGCAAGAAAATACAGAAAACTGATAATCACTCCAAAGTCTCTCTTTTAAGCTATAAGGTTTGTATCAGTTTTAAGGCTTTCTAGTGCTTTCCACTAGGTTAGTTACAGGAAAGATGGGAAACAAGCGCAGATGTGGTCTTTTAAACTAGAAAGTTGAAAGAGATGGACAACTTCCCGAATGATCAATAAACTACAATTTTTGGGCCAAGAACCACTCCTCTTGTGGTAGACAGGCTACCTAGTACTTACCACTCTCAATGATAAGCTAGAAGGCTGCACTCCAACACAAAGGCTTGGGGGGCCCAGAAGCTTACCAACAGTCCTGGATACAGCAACTCTGTATCTGGATTTGGTTAGTAACAGGAAAGGTGGGAAACAGCGCAAGTGCGGCTTTTAAACCAGAAAGTTGAAAGAGATGGGGAAAAACTGCCCAAACGGCCAGTAGCTACAATTTCTGGGCCAGGAACCACTCCTCTTGTGGTAGATAGGCTACCTAATGCTTACCACTCCCACTGATAAGCTAGAAGGCTTCCCTCCAACACAGAAAGGCTTGGGGGGTTCAGAAGCTTAGAAAGAGTCCTGGATACAGCAAATCTGTACCTGGACTTGACTAGTTACAGGAAAGGTGGGGAACAATCACAAATGCAGGCTTTTAAGCCAGCAAGTTGAAAGAGATGAAAAACTGCCTAAACCGCCAATAAACTACAATTTATGGGCCAAAACCCACTCTTCCCGTGGTAGATAGGCTACCTGATGCTTACCACTCCCACTGATAAGCTAGAAGGCTTCCCTCCAACACAGAAAGGCTTGGGGGGCTCAGAAGCTTACAAAGAGTCCTTGATACAGCAAATCTGTACATGGACTAGACTAGTAACAGGAAAAGCAGGAAACAAGCACAAAGACAGGCTTTTGAATCAGAAGGTTGAAAGATGGAAGAGCTTCCCAAACGGTCAATAACTACAATTTCTGGGCCAGAAACATCTCCTCCTGTGGTAGATAGGCTACCTAGTGCTTACCACTCCCACTGATAAGCTAGAAGGCTTCCCTCCAACACAGAAATGCTTGGGGCGCTCAGGAGCATACAAACAGTCCTGGATACAGCAAGTCTGTATCTGGACTAGACAAGTTACAGGAAAGGCAGGAAACAAGCTAGGAAGTTTTTTTTCCAGAAAAGCAGCTAAACAGCAGTAAATACAATTTAAATGCAATGCAGGCTAGCACACGTGTATCAATATTATGGCAAATACAGTTTAATTAAATGCAATTAAATTAACAAATGACTAAAAAACAAGTGCAGAAGACATTAAGTTAGAAGGCTACTAACAAGCAGTAATAAGTGCAGAGTAAGTAACATCACGCAGAACAGCAACTAAGACAGTTACAGTAAGAGCAGCTGAATACATACATATATATATATATATATATATATATATATATATATATATATATATATATATTTTTTTTTTTTTTTTTGAGGTAGGGAACACAGCAGGATTAAGAGGCTACAGGGGTTGTCCTTCTCAAATGCTCTCTTTGTACACAGTAAGAGTGCCTGAAATCAGAATATGATGAGTGAGCAAATGAGATAGGCCCAGAAGGAGTATCCAAATACAAACTTACAAGAGAGGCAGGCAGTTTCAAAGCCACCAAGATTTAACACCAACACAAGAACAGGGAGGGTGGATGAGAGAAACACAGTGGAGACAACAAAAGACAGAAATAATACAGCACCACTATAAATAATAGGCAAGTGCATAAATATAGCACAGTGCAAATTAAGTTGCAAAAAGTGTACTTATTAGTTTGAAATAGATTCCAATTCTGCAGCTCAAAGCAAATCTATCAACTTTCCAGCACAGTATATAGTTTCACTTCAGAATGTCGAGTTACTGAAAACTCGAACTTCATATGGTCAAGACCATATGATCGAGTTTTCAGAAACCTCGAAATTGTGAAGTGTTAAAAAAAGGCTTTAATTTAGTTGAATATAATTTTTTGCAGGGGGGCAAGTCCCCCTGCACCCTCTCTACTTAAATATACCATCTACGTGATCGCACTATAGCGAGGAAATGGGAAATCTTCCGTTCTGCGCTTCTGCATACAGCATGGAACAGGAGATTTCCCTTCCCTACTGTAGCATGATGTTGGAGTTGTTATATTTATGTGGGAGGGAGGTGAAGAGGGGCTTGCCCTCCTGCAGAAACGATGTGTTTGACTTTTTTTTTTTATTTCACTTCGGAATTTCGAGTTTCTGAAAACTCGATCATAAGGTCTCAACCATATGTAGTTTGAGTTTCCAGTAATTTGAGATTCTGAAGTGAAACCATATACATATATATATATATATATATATATATATATATATATATGTGTGTGTGTGTGTGTGTGTGTGTGTGTGTGTGTTTGTGTGTGTGTGTGTATGTGTGTGTATGTATAACTACAAACACACACACACACATACACAAAATATGCATACATACATACACACAATGCATATTTACATATATTGTTTTTTATGAGTTTGTGGCTAGAAACATAAAGAGTAATTAGAAAACTTGAGAGGCATGGCCAGTGAGATCTGTAAGACCTTTTATATCAGCAATTCAGCAAACAAAGAATCACATCAAAGTGCGTACTGACAGCTTTCGTATAACCCACCCAATGGGTGGTGTAAGGAGGAAAGGTCAGAAGAAAACATTTATTTCCATTGCTACAATTGTTCCAGGGTCTTGAATCTCTTCACTGGCTGTGAATGTGGGAGGTAGTTAGTCCTGGAGAGGGTACTCCGGTTCATTACTTCCTGTTGATGAAGAGAGGCCCTGACAGCAGTTTATGCCGAGCTGCATACAGCAAAAATATGAGTAAAAAATATTGTGTTCTTGTATTATACCACTCCTTACAGGTAGAAGTAACACAGCAACTGATACAGAGCTTAACTAAGTGTTAGAACTAATAAAACATAGAAATCAGTCTAATATTGTATTAGTTCCAGTGTCCATCCATCCATAACCACTTTTTCCCAGTTTTGCACACATGGGTTCAGGGTGTCACTTCAACAGTGACAATCATCTAGAGCCAAAGTTTACACCACTGGGTAGTTAACCCTGTCACAGTAGTAACTCCACTCCACACACCCACAGGCGCACTCATACCTATGCCCGGTTTAGATTGCTCAATCCATCTACTGCAAATGTTTGGAATGGGGGAGTTTCAGTATAAATCCCTCCTCCAAGAACCCATGATAGGTTCATAGGTATCTACTAGACTAATGACCACTAAGGCCTTTTGTAAGCCTAGCTATGCATCTCAAATGAGTTTGTTATTCTTGGTAGTATAAGCAGGGGCTTTGGACATTAAACATTTAAAGGTGGGACCGGAAAGATGAACGACAATTTGTGCAAAGGAGAAAGCCAAATTAATCAGTACAAAAAGCAGCCCCAAAGATATTTTAAGAGAAATACAGGAAAAGGCATCCAGATATGGAAAATTATACAATACAAAAATAAGATTACAAAGAAGGAACATAGAACCGAAGATTAGTAAAGTAGAAATAAAAAAAATAGAAGCTGAAGTCATGGAATACCTGCAAAGTGAAGGATTTAGTGTAGAAAGTCTAACATGTTATATCACAGCATGATGGAACAATGAGTCCCCCGAATAAGGAGAAACAGGAGGAGCAGGACATATCTGAAGAAGAAATATGGACATGGGAAAGAAAAAAGAGATTTAATATGGTGCAATATTTATGCAAAGGAGAAAGTGAAACTAATCAATACAAAAAGAGCAGCATCAAAGGTAATTGAATAGAAATACAGGCAAAGACATCTGGATATGGAGAATGTTATAATACAAAAATAAGAAAACAAAGAGGAAAAGTGAAAAAAAGGATTAGTAATGGAGAAGTTAAAGAAACATAAACTGATTATGGATTACCTGCAAAGTGAAGGATTTAGCATAGAAACTCTAACTTTGATAACACCACAGCAGGATACAGCAATGGATCCTCTACATTAAACAGAAATCAGTGGAGCAGGAAGCATTCTGATCAGTTGCCATATGAAGACATTTTGGAGCCTTCCATTGGAAACCAGTCCAAAAGTTCAGTTGGATTTGCACAGCAAGGGAAGGAACAGGAAACTGTGGCAACTCTAACACAGTCACTGTTGTGGAGTGATAGCCCAGTGAGTTCCCATATGAGAGAACAACAGATGATACAGGATGAAACTGAAGAGAATTTGGTACAGAAACATGTTCTGGAACTTTCTGTAGATTGCCTGCAGGAAATGGAGAAGAAAGATTGTGCCATTAGTTTAGAAGACAATGATATAAGAGAATAGTTGCATGATTTAATAGAGATGGACAGATATATTAAGATCAATGAAAGCATAGACAACAGAAAGTCAATAAACTCCCAAAAGTTAGAAGTTTGATAAATCAAATGAACACAGTAATTAGGACTGTTCATAGAAATTCATGCAATATAAAATGTAAATAGTATATATTACTGTGCAGCTAAATTAATAACAGATACAGTTTTACCACAAAAACACAGGGCAGTAAGGGAAAGGAAGTAGAGAAATCAAATGCCATCATGGAAGTATCATATAGAAAATTTTATAACCAATAAGACAAGAAGTGTCACTGTTAGAAGAGAACAGAAGAGGGAACAGATCAACAAAAATAGAAAGATAGATGTGATAAAAGCAATGCACAGTATCAGAAAAGATCAGGATCTGTCATGCATGATCACAAATAATAAACTAAAAATATCAGGAGAGGCAGAAAAACTTAGAAGATAAGCAGATAAATATAAATAAGTACAAAACAAGCAATTTATTGATGACCCCAAACATTTTATAGAGAATTGGGAAACAAGACAAAAGAAATTGGAACACCACCAAAAAGAAGAAATAGATACATTTTGGAGAAATATCTATGAAGATCCTGTGGAACATAACAAAGATGCTAAATGGATAGAAAAAGTAAAAGAAAGAATAAGAAGTTCAAATGTACAGGATATGAAATGGGATGAATCAGCTGCCATTGAGATTGAAACAAAGTTAGTAAAGCTCCTAATTGGAAAATTCCAGGCCCAGATGCAGAACCTAACTTCTGGTTAAAAGTTTTAACATCTTTACATGAAGATTTAGCCAAGAGTAAGAACTATTTATATTCTCACTCCGAATAGACACCAACCAGGTTAACAACAGGAAAAACAATCCTCCTACTTAAGAGTGAAGCTGCACGCTATTCTAAAAACTATAGACCAATAACTTGCCTTCCAACAACATATAAACTATATGCTGGAATTGATGATGGCAGAGTTTATAGTAATTTAGAAGAAAACGCAATTATAGCAGTCATAGCCAGCCTTAGGCATAGGCCAACTAGGCGGCCGACTAGGGCACCGTTCTAGCAGGGGCACTTTTCCAGTATTTATCTGATGTAGGTATACTAGGATTGGGGCACTGGGTGGTGTGGTAGGGGGCACCGTGGAGCCCTTTTGCCTAGGGCACCAATTGATCTTGGGCCGCTCCTGATAGCAGTAGAACAAAACAGTAACAAAAGAAAGTCATATAGAACAAAGGATCATTTGTTGTTAAATAAAGTAATAAAACTGCAAAAAGGGAAAGAATCTAATTATGGCATGGATAGACTACAAAAAAGCATTTGAAAGTATCCCACATTAATGGATAAAAGAGTACTTAAAATGTATAAGATACACTACACAGATTGATTACATCACAGCATTCATGAAACAGTAGCAAACTATTTTGCAGTTAAGCCACGCTAAATGGCCAATTATTATTCTAGGGATAAAAACTCAAGTAGGGGGATATTCCAGGGCGACTCTCTGTCACTGTTGCTTTTTTGTCTTGTCCTTGTTGCATTAAGCTATCTACTTACCAGATTAAGACATGGCTACAGTTCGTCTCCCAGAAAACAACAAAGACTAAAGACTTTTCATCTTCTTTTTGTGGATGATTTAAAACTGTATACCTTATCAGATGAGGAACTGAGAGCTCAACTGCAAGTGATAAAACTTTTTCAGATGGTATAAGAATGTCATTAGGTCTTGATAAATGTGCAAAAGCAATCTTTAAAGCAGGAAAGCTGCAGCACCAAGGAAACATCAGCCTGGGACAGGAATATGATATAAAAGGACTTGAGCAAGAGGGAGTATACAAATATTTGGGAATTGATGAAGGATCAACAATAAAACATAAAAAAGTGAAAGTTTTAAAACATGAGGAGAATAGGTCTAAGATGACTTCCCTGCTCAGTTTAGCAGAAGCATACTGGTGTCAAGCATGAACAAATATCAAACCAGAAGTAGATAAAAATCAGGCAGTAACTGAATGTGCTAAAAAACAAAAGAAAGAATATAGCTTGAAGGAACAGATGAGAAGGCAAGAAATGTGGAAAATGCATAAATATAGTTGCAAGTATAGAAAACTCTTAGAACAACTTCATGTTGATCAGGTCAAATGCAGGAATGGTTAAAGAGAGGTTAATTTAAACCAAAAGACAAAAGGTTATTAGTGGCCAAAGATGCCGGATTAGATAAACGTTGGTTTGCAAAGAGCACTAAACATGTGGGAGAAACAGACAAATGTCGGTTTTGTAAAACAGAATTGGGAACAGTCACACATCTCATTGCTGGTTGTGATGTACTAATGGCAGAATGACTGTATACTGAAAGACATAATAGTGTGGCAAGACTGTTGCATTAAGGATTTAGCATACATTATAATACTGAAGTAACTGAAAACATTGGAAACATGAGCCACAAAGCAATAGAGAAAATGATGAAGTTTATATCACATGGAATCACCCATTATGAACAGTTCAAAAGATAGATGCGAGAAAACCAGATGTAGTAGCCAATGAAAAGAAAACAAAAGTAGTACTGATCACTGAAATTGGTACACCCAGTGACTATACTGTCTTATGTACAGAAAGAAACAAAGTCATAAACTATCAGGATTTGCAGGCAGAAATGAGGTCAATGTGGAAGAAGGATGCTCAGACAGTTCCAATAGTAGTAGGGGCAATGGGTCTTATAAAAAAAGAATTTATAATCGTACTTGGATATGATACCGATACATATAACTCCATATGAACTGCAAAAGGAGTCAATAATGGGTACATTGTGGGTGCTGCGAACAGCACATCTGGCTAACATCAATACTAATTTCATGAACTTTAATCACACTCTTTCTTAGGAATGGGGTCCATTCCCATCATCTATTAGAAACTCAAAAGACCTGGAGAAATTAAAAAAGAGGTAAACTATTTTATTCAAAATTGGGTTAATAGAAGATAGGAAGGCACTATGATTTAATACTTAATTCTTCCAGCTAATCAAAAATAGACAAATCATGGGGAGAATATAAGAATGACACAGGAAGCTCTCAAAAGTGTTCAACTTGTCATAGCTTAATAAGGCAAGAATAACATAATGCTGAATGCATCTACTGCAGGAAACTACAAGAAATGTATCTAGGGCAACAAAGAAGAACTTGGGAAAACTGTAAGAAATCTAGCATCAGCCAACATGTTTTCAAAAAATAAAGCAAAGCCACTTTCTCCTGAAATAATAAATGCTACTGAAGATAACACTGCAACCCCCCCCCCCAAACCTAATCACATTTCTATTACTAATACCACCCAACCAACCTGAAATAAGCCATTTTAGGAAGGGACTGCTGAATTTGTGTGTGTGTGTGTGTGTGTGTGTGTGTGTGTGTGTGTGTGTGTGTGTGTGTGTGTGTGTGTGTGTGTGTGTGTGTGTGTGTGTGCGTGTCTGCATGTGTCTGTGTGTGTGTAGAAACACAATGCCCTAAAGGTCACTGCCATAGTTTCTTACATGCCCCCTCCCCCAATTTAACAGCTGCAAAATAATTGCCAAACAACAGCTTATATCAGCTGCATTAGCATCTATCAAACTAACTACAAAAACCTCACGTACATATCTGACTTTATTTTGTGTCTGAATGTGTGTGCGTGTATGTCTATGTGTGTGGTGTGTGTGCATAAGTATGTGAGTTGTTTAGTTGTTTACATGTATATGACTGTATGTGTGTACTATATAACTGGGAATGTATGTGTGTATGCTTGTGTGTGTGTGACACTGTTGGGGGGGGGTCTACGCCTGTTTGTAATCTGCAGTACCTCTTTTACTTCATACTACTGACTGCAGAGACGGCTTATCTAAACATCATAGAACTGCTCAAATTCATAGCTTTGCCAATTATCCAGTAATGAAATGGTATTGTTGGAATATGCATGACAATGAATCAGGAAAAAGGCACAGTGGCACACCTCAAATATTACACATTGCACTACTACGCCAGTTTCAATGAATCTCCGTCTTAGTCTTTTGCACATTTGAGTGAACAAGATGGAAAATGTCTGTAGACTGGTTGAATTCCTGGTCAGTAGAGGTGATAGCCTTGTCACCTCTATATTATTTATTTTTCATTTTGTTTGACACTTGTTGACTGGGTTAGTCCGATTGAGCCGAACCCCTTTTTCAGCAGAGGCCTGAGGAGAAAAGCCCCATGATTACAATTTCAAACAAGCATTACAAAAACATTGCAACAAAAATTAGAGTGAATATACAGAGCAAAAAATACATGGTTAACAAATCAGAGAGTATATACATTATTAAATCAATAAAATCAAGCTATCCAGTCCTATCAGAGAATAGGTCTTGAGTACTTCAGTAAAGATGTGCAGTACACACACTGTAAATAAAGGGATGTTATTCTATCAAATTGTTACATCTCTAATCTCCTCCATCATCCAGCTATAATAGCTACCTTATACATTTATGTCTCATACCTTCATCCTCTACTTTTGTACTAGCCTCTTTGTTGGACTCTTGGGCTGGTTCTGTATTAGCTCTGTATTTGATTGGTGTGGTAAATGGCATACAGGATGTGCATGAACTTTAACATCAACTGTAGAAATATTCATAGAGAAAATCTTCACTCTAAAGAATTATAGAATCAAAGCACTCATGTTACTTAGTAAAATAACACGAATACCAGCGATTATTTTGATGAAAACATCTGATTTAAGATAACATTTTCAGAAATTCATAACAAGTTGCTTATTTACAAAATGTTATTTTAAATGTATAATTCGGGTCTCCAACTGATGAGCAAATAAAGAAAATAAAGTCTTCTTCTTCGAATGTTTTACTTATCAAAAGCTGAATGAGGGTCTGACACCACCCCGTGAGGGGAGGTGGGGGACTCTGTACCATCTAACTAAATATAATTATCACCCACGCTGTCTTTGATAAAAAGAAGTGATGTCCTTACCATAACGTTCCATCTGTGTTGTCAATCTTCATTCATTTTTGACAGATGGGTTCGGTTACGACTTCTCGGAACCGGCCCTGTCATTATACATTGCTCATGCTAGCCAAAACGTTTCAAGCTAAGGCTCTACTCACAATCCCCCTTTTCCATTGCCTCAGATAGAGTTTGCAGAGAAGTAGAGAAAATACAGAAGCCCTGTCTAAGCAACAATCTTGTAGCATCCCAGGACTAGGTCCGATCCTCCAGAAGTCTCTTGGTGGGGGGAAGGTAGGAGGAATGTCAAGAATTAATGAAGATCGATAACACAGATGGAATGTTATGGTAAGGACATAACTTCTTTATCTGATGTTGTCATCTTCATTCATTCTTGACAGATGGGACAGAGTCCCTAGCAGCTTTAGGTCCTGGGCAGTCCTAAGGAAGGATATTCCTGAGTACCACAGCACCAAAGGATGCTCTCCCCATGGAGACCATATCTAATTTGTAATGAGTGATAAAGATATGAGGAGTACCCCATGTAGCAGCTGAACATATATCTTCCATGGAGGCCTTGGAATGAAAGGCAGCTGAGGTAGAGACAGACCTATGTGCTTTAACCGGAGCAGGTAGTTTGAGTTTATTTCAGTTGTAAACAAAGGTAATACAGTCTCTAAGCCATCTTGATAAGTTAACTTTTGATATTGGTTTACCCAATCTGGGTCCTGAAAATGATAGGAATAACTGGTCCAGTTTTCTAGAAGATTTTGTTCTGTCCAAGTAAAAGCGTAATTGTCTATGGACATCCAGCAGGTTTAAGCAGTATTCACATTTGTTTGAAAATTTTGGAAAGAATACTGGTAATTCTATGGACTGATTATTATTAGATTCTGATACAACTTTAGGAAGAAAGGACAGGTTCGTTCTTAATGACACTCTCTCCTTGTGGAATATGATGTAAGGATGGTTTACGCATAAAGCTTGCAGTTCAGATATTCTCCTGGCTGACATGATAGGTACTAGAAAGAGGGTTTTCCAAGACAGAAACTTGAGGTCACAAGTAGCTGCTGGTTCTAATGGCTGAAGAACTAGGGTTTGTAAGACAAAGGTTAAATCCCTTGGCACAACCGGATCTTTGAATGGGGGGCTTTAAATGTAAAGCACCTTTAAGAAAACTTTTGCACAAACGATGAGCCATCTAAGGAATGTTCATTAAGGTTCTCATGAAAACTGGAAATAGCAGCTAAATGGACTCTAATTGTGGAAGTAGAGGCTCCTGATTCAAAAAGGGTGGCTAAATATTCTAGGACATTGTCCACTAATGATGAGAAAGGCTCTATATTGTTGGAACAGGTCCAAATCAAAAATGTCTTCCATTTGCTTTGGTAAAGCTTTCTGGTGGATGGTTTATTGGAAGCCAGAATAATCCTTTGTAAAGAAGAAGATAAGTTATTCTGCCTGGCAGTTACTGGAATTGGAGATATCAAGCCATCAGCTTGAGGTGCTGGAGACTGGGATGCACCAAGTCCTGAGGGTGAGATAATAGGTCCAAAGCCAGGTCCAGAATCCAAGGGTGGTGAACTAGGTGAGGCTACAGAAAGGGGAACCAGACTTTACAGGGCCAATAGGGTGCAAAGAGAATTACCTTGCTTCTTAACCTTTGGGCTTTCCTCAAGAACTGGTGAATTACTGGAGTAGGGGGAAAGGCACAAAGATGTCCTGGGGGCCAATCGAGGAGAAGTGCATCTCTCGGCTACTCCCCATGAGGAGGGATTAGGGCAAAGTAACTGCTGCATTTGTTGTTTATTGGGGAGGCAAACAGATCACAGCACAGCTGGCCCCAACAATGAAAAATCTTCATCGCTATGTCCTGGTTGAGAGACCACTCATGAGGCAGCAGAATGCATCTGCTCAACTTGTCCACAATCACATTGGATTTCCCCGGGATATGCATTGCTACCAGAAAGTGGTTGGAAGTAGTAGCCAAAGCGGTTGGAAGCAATAGCTATTGCCAAATTTTTAGAGCTTCCCAGCACAAAGGCTATGATCTGGTTCCTGCTTGTTTGTTGATATACCAGACCACTGACATGTTATCTAATTGGATTGCAATTGTCCCCAAAGGAAGGACAGACTGGAATACTTGCAATGCTAAAAGCACTGCCCTTAATTCCAGGACATTGATATGCAAATTGGCATCTTGTGAGGCCCAAGTGCCTTGGACAGTCTTCCCCAGATAATGCTCCCCCACCTGATCTGGAAAGAGTCCGTGGTCACTATGGCTTTGGGCGAAGGGGGTGAAAAGACACAATCCCATAGATTTTCTTCTGACTTCATCCAACAAGATAAATCCTTTTTCCAGTGATTAGTTATCTGGAATGGATGGGACATCAGATGTGTTAGAACTGACCATTGTGATGTCAAGAGCCATTGAAGCAGCCTCACGTGAAATCTTGGTAGGGGTACAAGATTATGGTTGTTGCCATGGCCCCCAGAATTTGCAGTACCAGGCAAGCAGGAACTTTGCTTCAGGAGATGATCGTTTGAACTTGTGATGTTAGCTTCATCAGCCTGTATTGAGGAAGGGAGGCTACACAGGAAATCATGTTGAGTCTTGCTCCTATGAACTCTAGATCTTGTGTGGAAGTCAACTGTAACTCCTTCCTGTTTAGGGAAATGCCTAGAGTCTCTGCAAGATGTAGCACAAAGTTTGTTGTGTAGAGCAGTAGATGCCTGGAGGGAGCAGTGAGGAGCCAGTTGTCTAGATATGGAAACACTAGGAATACTCACAGTCTCAAGTGAGCTGCCATGGATTTGGTGAACACCCTGGGGGCTGTGGTGAGACCAAATGACAGTGCTCAAAATGGTAATAACTGGCTCCTAGCTGGAAGTTGAGATATATTCTGGCATGCCTTTCCATCTTTATGTGATAATACATGTCCTCATAGGTGCCTCACAACAGCAGGAGTCATTTTGAAACCTTCTTTCACCTTCATGTTGCTGAGCATCTGCTGCTCTGTGTAAGCGCTAGTGGATTTTTCCTTGCGGTTTTCTCCTGGCCACAGTACAGGCAACAAAGGTTTGAGGACCTTAACAGATACCCTGCAACTCTAACTATCGGTCCGGAAGTCACCATTTTAAGCTTAAAATAATACCACTGAACCCAAGTGGATTTTTCCCTGCGGTTTTCTCCTGGCCACAGTACAGGCAACAAAGGTTTGAGGACCTTAACAGATACCCTGCAACTCTAACTATCAGTCCGGAAGCCACCATTTAAGCTTAAAATAACACCACTGAACCCTAGTGTATTTTTCCCTGTGGTTTTCTCCTGGCCACTGTACGGGCAACACAGGTTTGAGGACCTTAACAGATACCCTGCAGCTCTAACTATCGGTCTGGAAGCCACCATTTTAAGTTTAAAATAATACCACTGAACCCTAGTAGATTTTTCCCTGTGGTTGTCTCCTGGCCACAGGACAGGCAACACAGGTTTGAGGACATTAACAGATACCCTGCCACTCTAACTATTGATCCGGAAGCCACCATTTTAAGCTTAAAATAATACCACTGAAGTATGTGTCCCAGTAAATAACTACTACATAAGCTAATCTTTTAATTAATGCTAGACTTTATAAGCAAAACAAGAATTTACAGTGTTTTTTTTTTTTGCTAGTCGCCACGAAAAACAGATGCCAGCAGCTCCTATCCTTTCTCTTTGGTTACCCACTATCCTCATACTGTTTCTGCATATATTCTCCTATTCTGTACTTTACCCATCCCTAAATTCATTTCTAGCCTCACTCATAACTGCCTTTCCTAGTGTACCCGCCCTATTTCACTGTCTTCTGACTCTTACATATTAATGTTTTTTTTTGCCCTGATTTTAGCTGCTAGTAATACCTCTCCCCCCCTCCAAAGCCCCTCTCTATTGTAGCTTATTTTAAGCATACAGCACTGGGTTTGCTTCAAGTAAATCTACTTGTGTAGCTTGAGGCCAGTATCCTTTTGTAAGCTTACTTCTGCTCATATTTTATTTCTTTTTATTTTATTTCTAGCAACTATACCTTTAGAACCTTTTTTATCTTTGTCTCTCAAGCTAGATTTTCACTATCTTTTTCTGATTGTTTCTATGACTTCATCTTGACCAGGGTGCTTGCCCAGCCCAGGATTAGTCATTACCCCTCCCCCTCACCTCACATCCTCTTCCTAGTCTTCATAGGTGCCTCAAAACAGTAGGAGCCATTTTGAAGCCTTCTTTCCCCTTCATGCTGCTGAGCATCTGCTGCTCTGTGTAAGGTAACATTTTGATTCTTTGGCATTAACTGTTTTGTGATGTCTTTTCTGTTGCCTTAACTGTTTTGAATCATACAATATTTGGTGATTATTCTGTTGCTTTACTTGCTTTAGGTCATATAGTATTTTGTGATTATATTGAGATGAATATTCCTTGCATATGCAGTCTCTGGTGTACTTTTTCTAGCAACTCTAGTTTTGTGAATATTTTAAACTCTATTTTCCCTGTCGCATGGAGCTCCAGTACCTTATGATCATGGGTAGCTTAGCATTTGAATTGTACTTATCTTATTTCTTGTTTTTTAATGAAAGAAAACTGTAAATGTGAATATTTACCAAGTTTCTTGTTGCAATGAGCACCAGCACCTTAACTTCACATTTAGATGTATCTGTAGTATTTTCACTGTATTTTTTTTGATGTAGTACTAAAGTAAAATGAAGAACTATTGCCTGAAAGTGTACCAATTGTTCTTGCCTCGGTATCCTGAATTTCTATTTTCCTGCTTTGAGAATTATTGCCTTGTGTATGTCTACACTGTGCTGTTGTTAACCACTGTTGTTCTGCATTACTTTATTCATAGGTATAAACACTGCTGTGTTTTAACTAGCTATGTGTGTAAGACACTCATACAATGGAAATTAATGCTATGTATACTGCCTCTACCTACATGTATTACTTTTTTTCTCTCTACCCACAGTATTTTTGTCTCTCGCTCTTTTGATGAATTACTTGCTCATAACTAATCTCCCTCCTCTCTGTTTTTATAGCCCTAGTGGCTTTTTCCCTGTGGTTTTCTCCTGGTCACAGTACAAGCAACACAGGTTTGAGGACCTTAACATATACCCTGCAACTCTAACTGTCGGTCCGGAAGCCACCATTTTAAGCTTAAAATAATACCACTGAAGTATGTGTCCCAGTAAATAACTACTACATACGCTAATATTTTAATTAATGCTACACTTTATAAGCACAACAAGAATTTAGTGGGTTTTTTTTGCTAGTCACCATGAAAAGCAGAAGCCAGCAGCTTCTTTCCTTTCTCTTTGTTACTCACTATCCTCATACTGTTTCTGCGTATATTCTCCTGTTCTGTACTTTACCCATCCCTGATTTCATTTCTAGCTTCACTCATAACTGCCTTTCCTAGTTCACCTGCCCTATTTTACTGTCTTCTGACTCTTACATATTAATTTTTTTTTGCCCTGATTTTAGCTGCTAGTAATACCTCTCTCTCCCCCTCCAAAGCCCCTTTCTATTATAGCTTATTTTAACCATACAGCACTGGTTTTGCTTCAAGTAAATCTACTTGTGTAGCTTGAGGCCAATGTCCTTGTGTAAGCTTACTTCTGCTCATATTTTATTTCTTTTTATTTTATTTCTAGTGACTATACCTTTAGAACCTTTATATCCTTATCTCTCAAGCTAGATTTTCACTATCTTTTTCTGATTGTTTCTATGACTTCATCTTGACCAGGGTGCTTGCCCAGCCCAGTATTAGTCATTACCTCTCCCCCTCACCTCACTTCCTCTTCCTAGTCTTCATAGGTGCCTCACAACAGCAGGAGCCATTTTGAAACCCTCTTTCCCCTCCATGCTGCTGAGCATCTGCTGCTCTGTGTTAGGTAACATTTTGATTCTTTGGCATTAATTGTTTTGTGATGTCTTTTCTGTTGCCTTAACTGTTTTAAATCATACAATATCTGGTGATTATTCTGTTGCTTTATTTGCTTTAGGTCATATAGTATTTTGTGATTATATTGAGATGAATATTCCTTGCATATGCAGTCTCTGGTGTACTTTTTCTCACAACTCTAGTTTTGTGAACATTTTAAACTCTGTTTTTCCTGTCGCATGGAGCTCCAGCACCTTATGATCACGGGTAGCTTAGCATTTCAATTGTACTCATAGCCGGCCTTAGGCATAGGCCAACTAGGCAGCTGCCTAGGGCACTGCTCTAGCAGGGGTACTTTTCCAGTATTTATTTAATGTAGGTAGACCAGGATGGGGGCACCAGGTTGTGTGGTGGGGGGCGCCGTGGAGCCCTTTTGCCTAGGGCACCAGTTGATCTAAGGCAGCTCCTGATTGTACTCGTCTTATTTCTTGTTTTTTAATGAAAGAAAACTGTAAATGTGAATATTTACCAACTAAGTTTCTTGTTGCAATGAGCACCAGCACCTTAACTTCACATTTAGATGTATCTGTAGTATTTTCACTGTAATTTCTTGGTGTAGTACTAAAGTAAAATGAAGAACTATTGTCTGAAAGTGTACCAATTGTTCTTGTCCTCGGTATCCTGAATTTCTGTTTTCCTGCTTTGAGAATTATTGCCTTGTGTATGTCTACACTGTGCTGTTGTTAACCACTGTTGTTCTGCATTACTTTATTCATAGGTATAAACACTGTTGTGTTTTAACTAGCTATGTGTGTAAGACACTCATACAATGGAAATTAATGCTATGTATACTGCCTCTGCCTACATGTATTACTTTTTTTCTCTCTACCCATGGTATTTTTGTCTCTCACTCTTTTCCTGAATTACTTGCTCATAACTAATCTCCCTCCTCTCTGTTTTTATAGCCCTAGTGGATTTTTCCCTGTGGTTTTCTCCTGGCCACAGTACAGGCAACACAGGTTTGAGGACCTTAACATATACCCTGCAACTCTAACTATCGGTCCGGAAGCCACCATTTTAAGCTTAAAATAATACCACTGAAGTATGTGTCCCAGTAAATAACTACTACATAAGCTAATCTTTTAATTAATGCTAGGCTTTATAAGCACAACAAGAATTTAGTGTTTTTTTTTTGCTAGTCGCCATGAAAAGAAGACGCCAACAGCTCCCATCCTTTCTCTTTGCTTACCCACTATCCTCATACTGTTTCTGCGTATATTCTCCTGTTCTGTACTTTACCCATCCCTGAATTAATTTCTAGCCTCACTCATAACTGCCTTTCCTAGTGCACCTGCCCTATTTTACTGTCTTCTGACTCTTACATATTAATGTTTTTTTTTTTTGCCTTGATTTTAGTTGCTAGTAATACCTCTCTCTCCCCCTCCAAAGCCCCTCTCTATTGTAGCTTATTTTAATCATACAGCACTGGGTTTGCTTCAAGTAAATCTACTTGTGTAGCTTGAGGCCAGTGTCCTTTTGTAAGCTTATTTCTGCTCATATTTTATTTCTTTTTATTTTATTTCTGGTGACTATACGTTTAGAACCTTTATATCCTTGTCTCTCAAGCTAGTTTTTCACTATATTTTACTTATTGTTTCTATGATTTCATCTTGACCAGGGTGCTAGCCCCGCTCCATTCGCCCTCGCTACCCTTGGGCTCAATTCACTCATCTACCCTTCCCCCAGTCCCATCCACCCCATTACAATTACCTTTATACCGAACTACCCCTCCCCTTCCTGTCCCATTAGCCACTATAATTCCACTTCCTGCATATTGCCACAACCACCTTACTAATATGTGAATCTTGTCAACACCACTTCCTCTATACCACTGTGTTTACCTACTCTATCTGTCCATAGTTTTTTCCAACATGTATTATTTTCTAATATCTTATACACTACTCCTTATTCTCTTTATCTCCACCTCTTACCCCTCCAGTCTCTCTGACCCACTCCTATGTTCACCAACTTTTCACTCATATTACATATATCCAACTACTTCATCTTTTACTGTCTCCCCTAATCTCTTTACTACTTCTATTTCAAGTCTATATAAACTATCCATAATACAGGTTTATAACCTTCCCACAAAGCTAAGTCAAAACTATACAAACTCCATCTAACATCTGCTACACACTCTCTCCTCACCAAACACCTACTTTGTTCTGGAGATAACCATCCCAATCCTGGCCCATCATCTCTACGCAAAACTACCTCTACACTCCCCCCATGTTACTCCTCTAACAGTCACTAACCTCAGTCACAACAATCATCTCCATCCAAATACTTAACTATTTACTCATTGAATATTCAAAGTCTAGCAAATAAAGTCACTGAGCTGCACTCATGGATACCTCTCAATACCCCTCACATCCTCTCCCTATCTGAAACCTGGCTCAAGCCACAAATCTCAAATAGTGAAATACCCCCACGAGGTTATAACATCTTCCGATCTGATAGACCTGTAAAAAAGGTGGTGGCCTGGCCATCCTCTACTCAAACAACCTTAAGCTCTCACCATACCCTTCCCCATTCCTGACTTCCTCCCAGCTGAAATCATCATCCTTTACTGCCATCTGAATCCCCACAAAAAACTTGCAATTGCCTCTTTCTACCTTCCTCCTGGTAACAATCTGCCCATTCTTGAAAACATCCTAGCCTGGTTCTCCCACAACATACCATATGAGGCACTTATCCTTGGTGATGTCAACATTGATTGGTCCAAACTCACAACTGACTCCCCCAAACTCAGTATCCATCTACACGGCTTCCACCAACTTATAAGATCTCCCACTCACTTCCATAAAAATTCCACTTCCAGCTCCATCATAGACTGGATCCTTACCAATTCCCCCCACCAATACCACAATCCCACCACCTTACATGACTCCCTCAGTGATCATCTCCCTACCACCATCTTAAGACACTACTCCCATATTCCTAAACCCCACCTTATCAAAGACTGTCAAACTATCGACATTCAATTCATCCCAATTTAACTCCATTCTCCACAACATAGATTGGTTCATCCTAAAACACATCCCCCTAAATGATGCTGTAAGCACTTTCAATAGCATCTTCATGAATACTCTAAACTCTTTAGCTCCCTCTGGGAAGATCAAAGTAAAATCAAACCATGCTCCCTGGCTCTCCAAAGAGACTAGATCCCTTATGAAACAAAGAGATCGTACTTAGAAAACCTGGACTAAAACTAAACAACCACCTTTTCTTCAAAAATACAGGCAACTGAGGAACCTTGCAAAAAAACATTCAACTAATGACAAAAAAGTTATACTATAAGTCTGCTCAGCTTAACAACAAATCCAATCCTCGAAAATTTTGGTCAACTCTTAACAACATCTTCTATCCTGGAAAGCCCTCTAATCCCTCTCCATACTCTAACTCTTCCTCTCAGGAAACAGCTATCCTCCTGAATAAACACTTCATCTCTTCCATCCAAAATCTGGTAACCTCTAAGCCAAACTCTACTTTGACACCCACCCCTCCAAGTCCCACTAACACAACTTTGTTTCTTTTGAGCCAGTTCCCATTACTTACATCAAATCTCTACTACTCAAGCTAAAAACTTGCTCTCCTTCCACTGGCAATCTTTCTCCTACATTCCTCAGACTTGCTATGGACTCAATTGCCTCTCCTATATCTATACTAATTAATCGATCTATTCTGGAATCAACTGTCCCCACCCTTTGGAAATCTTTCTTCACTATCCCTCTTCATAAAGGTGGAAACTCCACTGACCCTCAAACTACCAACCCATTGCCATTCTGTCCCCCCCTCTCCAAGATATTAGAAAAATGTATTCACTCACAGCTTCTCAATCACCTCCTCACACACCACTTACTTACCCCTACCCAACATGGATTTCGTCCTCACCACAGCACCACCACTGCCCTCCTCTCCTTCACTCATATCATTGCAGAGGCCCTAGACAATATTAAACTCATTTCCTGTCTCTTCATAAATCTCTCCAAAGCCTTTGATACTGTCTTTCATCCTCTACTACTATCCAAACTCACAAATCTCCACCTATCCCCCTCCGCACTTGCCTGGTTTAATAGTTACCTATCTGGCAG
Source organism: Protopterus annectens (assembly GCF_019279795.1). Taxonomy (NCBI): domain Eukaryota; kingdom Metazoa; phylum Chordata; order Ceratodontiformes; family Protopteridae; genus Protopterus; species Protopterus annectens. The sequence goes on from NC_056733.1 coordinate 1,694,540,672, forward strand.
GGAACAATCTGTCATGTGGCTCACATCCTCCTCACCTTTCCTTCCCATCTCCACTGGTGTTCCCCAAGGATCCATCTTGGGACCCCTTTTTTAACATTTTCACTAATGATCTTTACACCTCATGCAACGAATCCTCCCTTATTCAGTATGCTGATGACTCCACATTTATATCCATCTCAAATAACATTCCTGAACTATACTCCCTAACCCAACAGGCCCTACTATCCACTGAACAATGGCTCTCTCACAACCTCTTGATCCTAAATACCAAAAAGACCAAACTCCTACTTTTCCTTCCCCGTTCTCTTTCACATCACAAAACCTCATTTTTTATTACATCTTCTAACAATACAACTATCCAACCTGACACCCACACAAAACTCCTAGGGGGTCATTATCGATGACTAACTAAAGTTCAACCTACACATACTCCAATGTATAAAAAAAAACAAACCAGAAACTAGGTTTGCTATATCGGAAGAAAAAATTCCTAACCCCTGAATCTAGACTTACCTGGGCCAGGCACTCCTCCTCCCCTCCCTCTTATACGCTTCCCCAGTTCTTACCAATATCCAGGCCTCCACTCTAAACAAACTGCAACAGACATACCATAAAATAGCCAGATTCATTACTAACTCCCCATACAACTCACACCACTGCATTTCTTTAAACTCTCTTCAATGGCTTGAACTTCCCCAATTTCTGCTATCTTATCAATTTCATATGCTACACTCTATTCTTTATAAACCCTCCTTCTGTCCATCTCTATCTTCCTTAGTCTCCATCTACATCCCATCCCGGACCCTCTGTACTTCTAACCATCAATTACTTGATATCTACCACCCAAAAAGGTCAGTAGGCAAACTACTCTACAAACACTCCCTTGCCCATGTTTGGAAAAAACTTCCCCTTGACTTATGTTCAATCTCCCACACCTCACACTTTAAAAATTAACTAAAAGCTTATTTTCTCAATTCCAGTACCTGCCCTTGCCATGACCCTACCTAGTCTTTCTTCCCTTTATGTACCCTCAAAAGGACCATACTTAGTACCTCATTACACCTCTCTCTCCAATATGTCTACTATGTGTTTGCATAATTTTATACAAACAAAACATGTTTATTGTTGACCTATTTAACTATATCAATGTAAAATTGCTACTTAGCTTCTTTTTAATGCAACTTTAACTTTATGCATGTAACCCAGCATATGTGAATCATTTTGCTTTAACTGCTATTATATCAATATTGTTTAAAATTGTACTTGCTTAAAATGTACTACTGGAGCTTCTCTCCTCAGGTGTCCACTGAAAATGGGCCACAAGCCCTGTTGGACAAACCCAGTTAACAAATGTCAATAAATAAATAGATCTTCAGGACATGTTATTTATTTATCAAGAACATCCAATTGTCCTCTAGGAAGGGAAAGATAGACTGAACCATTACCTGGAATTTTGTCTGTTGTACAAATTTGTTCAATAGGCTGAGATCCAGAATTAGTCTCCAGTCCCCTGTCTTTTTTGGCAATAAATAGAATTTTGAGTAAAATCAGGATCCTCTTTGGATTGGTGGGACTTCTTGGATGACTCTTTTTAGAAACAACTTCTGGATTTCTACTGCTGTTAGATCCCTCTGACTGGGTGGAACATTGGGGATTCATTTTTGAAGTCTTGGAAAAAGATTGAATGGGATGTGATAACCCCTGGTGATAATTTTCTGCATCCAGGAATCTGAAGTTATCATAAGCCAGGTAGATCAGTGCATTGAAAATCTTCCCCTGACTGCTTCCAGAGGTAAGCAATCAGGCCTCAATTCAGGAGCATTGGTAGGGTTGTCCAGAAAAGGTATCTCTGGAGTCCTGGTTACATGGACCCCCCCCCCCCGTCATTAGGAGGAGATCTTCCATAAGAGTCCTGGGGGCAGGACTCATCATGTGTGTCACAAAAATCTGTGTCTTCAGTGACTGAGTCTTTTTGTGAATTGATGTGCATTCGCTTGCTTGTCCTCTTACAGGGTGGCTCTTCAGGGGGGAAATTCTGTAGAAGACTCCGAAGAGGGGGGACCCTGAACCAGGGTGTCTTGCAGCTCTTTTGCCCACTGTCCAGACGTAGTCGATTGTGACAACTGCGAACCAGAGGATAAGAAAATATGGCACTCCAATGAGGATGGAGCCAGCTGGGAGCCAGCTGGGAGCCAGCTGAGGCCAAAGCTCTCTCCATAATCTGGAAGGCAGGCCAACCCAAAGAGGGATGGGAGCCCAGAACCAAGAAAGTCCACCTCGGAACTGGGGTCACACTCCGCTCCAATGAGGTGCCACCCAAAGCAGGAGCCGGGAGAGGGCTCAAAACTGCCATGGTTCTGAGAGCTGTAGATGGCACCATTGTAATAACCAGAACCATACTAAGGATCTCAGGGCCAACAGCCAAACCATGGTCCTGGATGTGCAGTAGATCTGATGGAGCCAAAAACCACAGAGTCGACTCCATCACTGAGGTGAGGTCCACTGTCAGCAACAAAGTAGCTGGTACTCGGAGCATCAACGTGAAGAGCTCCAAACCTTGAAAGGAGGTTGAAAGAGGATAAACTGGTGGAATCCTTGGAGAATAAGCCTCGGCTCCAGACTGGAGAGAGGACTGTGAAGATACAGGGAGACCTCTGGCTGCCAATAGCTGGTCCACCAATCTAACTACATCCAATTCAGAGGGACTCCTGGAAGAACAGATTGTTCCTGAAGGGGACTCAGGCCTATCCAGAAAAGGGCTTGGTTGTTGACCCAAGAATGGGTCCACTGAAGAGGAATACCTAGTCCTGGGAATTATTATTGGATCGTCTTTCAGCAGCATAGGCTATTGTGTGGAAGGGGAAGTCAGGACCGAATGAGAGGAAAGTGCTGGTGGTACAGAAACTATTGTCAGTGCCGAAAAGGTGGTCGTTGCTGAATAGGTTTGAATCGGTTCAATGACTGACGACACCGATGGAGATTCAGTTGCTTTCAGTGTCGAAGGTGTTGATACTGTAACTTTCTGTACTTTAGCTTTCGGTTCCAAATATACTGTCGGAATCTGCAGCTTCTGGGATTATACTTCATGTGTCAAAGGAGAGGTTGCCACAGAGTGTTTTCTGTTTTTAACTTCTAGCTTTAGAGATTTTTAATTGGGCATCTTTCTGCCACAGTCCTGACACTGTTTGAAGCCATATCAAAATCAACTTGAACACACATACTCACGTCACAGAAGAAGAAAAGGATTTATGTATGTATTTATTTATTTTAAACAGATCTACAGATAATGATATTGTAGAAATACCCAAAGGGTATAGAGAGAGAAAGGGAAGAGAATACAAACAATGGTTATATAAAGAATACCAATGGTAAGAAAGAAAAGAACGAAAGGCCTGATGCCAACAACGGTAAGAATAAATACTGTTGGGTAAAAGGGGTGGGCAGAAACAGATGGAAAACAGTTACACACTCACAAAAAGGAGAGAAAAACTCTCCAATAAGAAATACAGAAAGCCTTTAGCAAAATCGCTAGAAACAACAATAATGAAGTAGAAAATATAAAACACTTAGCTGAGATTATTGATTGATGTGTCCAAATTGCAGCACGGCAAATGAGATCTGAGGTAATGGAAGAGGTGGATTGTGGCTTAAGAGTTTTTGGCTGGCACAAGCTATGTATAATAGCTGAGTTGGTTCCGAGAGGTCACAACCAAACCCATCTGTCAAGAATGAATGAAGACTGACAACATCAAATCTATAAGATTAAGAGAAATCAGTTTAAGTGGTCGCTTGCTGATTTATCTTTGTTTATTTATTATGTTTCTGTGTAGATCAGCAGTAACATTGTGGTGATCTTCAGACTGGTGGAAAACGCAGACAAACATATCAAATAAAAGAGCACTTGCAAAATCGCTAGTTGAATTGCTATTCATTATCTGGTTATGTTATTTATTTGTATTTAGTTTAAAGTATAAAGTAGACAGTAACTAGTGACCATGAAAAACATCACCACACTTTACTGATTAAGTTAGATCTGACCTACCATTGGATACCTTTCCTGTCAAATGAGAGAAAGGCATGCTAGTGAGATGGACAAATGCAAACATATTGTGCAACCAAATGTACTGCAACCTGCACTGTGTGGAGCTAAGGGACGAAGTATTGTCGCTTTCAATACAGTGGTTAACAGTTGCCAGCTTGGACTGTTCATTTCCCTTTGCCTTCCTGTGTTATTTTCCACAGGAAAAAATAATTGCATCTTGATGAGAAATCACCCATGAAAATAAGGTGACATGGTAACATATTAAAATGGCACCTGAATGGACAGAGAGAGTAGTTGAGCATGGAACTCTGAGATCAGCAAGGTCAGAGGGAAAAATGAGGATTGGTATATTAGCTGTTCTTTCTGTCAAAGAAAAGTCTGTTTTAAGTGATGAGCATTTTTTTACTTAGGTATAGGTTCACAGTATCATTGCCTGTTACTAGGCATAGACCACTAGGGTCCTTAAAAGCCTAGCCACACACACCAAATTATTTAGGTCACAAGCAGGGTTGGTGTTAGCATTTTGGGGGCCCCCAGCAGATGTCAAGCTGGGGTCTTCTAGGCACTTCCAGTCTATGTGTCACCCTGTCACTGCCACCCTTCCTAAGCAACCTTTTTGTTCATGCTGCAAACATTTGGGAGTAGTATGCACTGACTGACATTCAGCTACAATATTCTTACATTGCAAGACTTGTGTACGACACTGTGTTGGCCCATTTCACAAAGAGGGACATTTACAGTTACTGGCATTTAGCTGCAGCAATGATATATTGCAGTAACTCTATGTACAGGTCTGGACCTAGGTAAAATGGTGCTCTAGGCCTACTGTTACAGACCTCCCCCATACACACAATAGCCTCCAGTCTTCCCCATTCCCCTTCCCCATTGTGGGCTCCCCATACCATGCACATTACTTTTTTTCTTCCTTTTCTCACATTTTGACTTACTTTTCAACATTTTAAAGTAAGCTAAAACCTTCTACAAGCTCTGAAGTGCATTTTAAAGTTTTTTTTTCTTTTTACACACCTTTACATCCAATAATGGCTTGAACAGAAATTATAATTAAGTAAAGAAATTGTGTTGCTGTTCAGCTTTAGTTTTCATTGCATCCTTTCAACATACATTTCCTGAACAAAGACAGTACTGTAACCATTTAGGAAATAAGAAAAGAGTTTCAGTTTTATGTTTTTTTTTTCTTTCAAGGAAGACATAAGTTGTACCCAAGGCAAAGATGACAAAACAGTAGCTCACAATAAACTAACAACCCTTTGTTGTCTGGATACACAGGTCCTATCTGGGAACTGCCTGCCTCCCAATCTCCCCAAAAGACTGCTTATGCATTCCTCTGGTGTTAGACTGGAATGAAGGCAGAGGTTCAAATTGCCACAGTCATGTATTTCAAGGAACTGCTGATATACATATACATAGTAGGTCTCCTCACTCTTCAGCCCAAACTGTCAAAGGCAGCCACCTGTATATGTGTCCTAAGTGTGATTGTGAGAGTGAAAAAAATAATGATTATAGTAATGTATTCTACTTTGTTGTTCCTACACAAGCTGTAGTAATCTTCTTTGTACACCGCTGAGGTACATGAGAAAAGTAAAAGAAACAATTACCACACTGTCCTCAGCCCAAACACAAGTTTTAATGACCTCATGTGCACACCTCTGAGATCTCACTGTGAGGAATAACACCACAATCCTGCCACCCCTCCCCCATATAACCTACAGCAGATTTCTGTACACACACAGCTAAACAGGGATGGTTTTAGAATGGGTGCAGTTGTGAGCAAAGGCCATTATTAGCTTTATCCTAATAGGGTCATATCACAGCCCTACTCAGGTTAAAGAGCATAATCATTTTTTTTTCACTTCATTTTTCCTCAAACAACAGTGTTTGTGGGGTCCCCACACAGTCAAGAATGATTAAGAGAGCCCTCTGTATTCATTTATACAATCTGGGGAGTAGGGATCCCCCAGAGTCTTAGAAGATCTAAGTGTCTGAATGTTCTGGGATACATTTTATGACTTACTTTTGAAATATAATTTCTTGTTATCTACAGTTTTTACTGACACTCAGAATAATGTATGTGTCCTGGCATTATTGTGTGTGTGCACAGATAAAACTCGCTAACATTTTCACAAACACACACACATTATATATTATTTCAGCAATACATTGTGCACACTGGTACCAGCACACCAGATCAGTGACTGCTGTTAAGCAGTCATCAAACAGCAGCAGCAGGGATGGGTCACTTTTATTTACCTCAGTGAGGAGTAATGCAAACCTATCACTGTCCCTGATTTCACAGACCTTCCCTGATTTTGCACATAATTTTGTTGTCCTTTGTACAAGTTTGATTTGCTTGCGTATCATTCGGGATTACAGTCAATAAATCCAGACATTAGAGTTTTATACTTAATCATCATCATCTTCTTTCGGCTGTTCCCATTAGGGGTCGCCACAACGGATTATCTCTTTCCATTTCTTCCTGTCCTCTGCATCTTGCTCTGTCACACCAACCACCTGCATGTCCTCTCTCACCACATCCATAAACCTTATCTTAGGCCTTCCTCTTTTCCTGTTACCTGGTAGCTTCATCCATAGCATCTTTTTCCCAATATACTCAGCATCCCTCCTCAGCACATGTCTAAACCAATGTAATCTTGCCTCTCTTGCTTTGTCTCCAAACCTTCCAACCTGGGCTGACCATCTAATATATTTATTCCTAATCCTGTCCACCCTCATCACACCCAGTGCAAATCTTAACATCTTTAACTTCGCCACATCCAGCTCTAACTCCTGCCTTTTTGTCAATGCCACTGTCTCCAACCCATATAACATAGCTGGTCTCACTACCCTCTTGTAGACCTTCTATTTCACTCTTACTGGTACTCGTCTGTCACAAATCACTCTTGACACTCTTCTCCACCTACTCCATCCTGCCTGTACTCTCTTTTTCACCTCTCTTCCACACTCACCATTACTCTGAACTATTGATCCCAAGTATTTTAACTCATCCACCTTCGCCAACTCAACTCCCTGCATCCTCACCATTCCTCTATCCTTCCTCTCATTCACACACATATATTCTGTCTTAGTCCTGCTGACCTTCATTCCTCTTCTCTCTAGAGCATATCTCCACCTCTCCAGGGTCTCATCCACCTGTTCCCTACTCTCACTACAGATCACAATGTCATCTGCAAACATCAAAGTCCACGGGGACTCTTGTCTGATCTCGTCTGTCAACCTGTCCATCAGCATTGCAAATAAGAAAGGGCTCAGAGCTGATCCTTGATGTAATCCCACCTCCACCTTAAATGCATCTGTCACTCCCACCGCAGACTGCACCGCTGTCACACTACCCTCGTACATATCCTGTACCACTCTTACATACTTCTCTGACACTTCCGACTTCCTCATACAATACCACAACTCTTAATGTCCAAAAAAAATGTTGATACAAAAGGTGTTATGCTATTATCTTTTTCAATGAATTCATTGAATCAGAGAAATATTTAAAAAGTGTTCCTGATTTTGAGCCTTTATTCTGCTATTAATGGTATTGCGCTGAATCCTTCAGTGTAGGAGTTGAGAGTTACAGTAGCTGGTATTCTGCAAGTATTTATAAAACTCCCTAAAAGAGAAAATCATCCCTGAAGATGAGAAGTATTAGCTCTTTTTAAAATCCAAAGTATGAACGCACACTGGTCACACTGGCCTGCTGATCTCTCTAGTGCTTGCCTTGCTCATGTTCATTATCAGCTTTATCCTAACAGGATCATAGCACAGCCCTGTTCAAGTTAAACAGAATAATCATGAAATTACTACATTTTTCTCCTCATTTTCCCCAACCAGCAGCAGTTTTTGTGTGGCCCACACACAGTGAAAGATGATTAAGGGGGCCCCCTTGCAGCCATATGTATTGCAGGTACCTAAAGCAGGCTATGTTGTAAGTTTTAGTGTAGAGAATGTCCACCAGAAGGGTTTAACTAAGAAAAGCCTTTTATGATGTTTGTGAATCTCAGATTAAGGCGTTGTATTCTACGACTTTGAAGAAAAGAACTTTTAATTTGACATTTGATGAATATAAAGCGCTTAGAAGTCTGCAATTGGATAATGATATCATTACCAAACAAGCAGATAAAGGTGGTGTAGTTGTCCTAATGGACCAAAACAAATATATGCAAGCAGTTTCCATGTTACTTGAAGATAGCAATGCATTTAAGAGCATCACAAATCTAGATGTTAAAAAATGTGTAGGTTATGTAAATATGGTTATTTATGAGCTACAGTTGAAGTGAGATATAAGTTTAGATTTATTTCATTACTTTACTGTATCATGCCCAGTCATTCCACATCTATATGGTATTCCTAAAATCCACAAATCTATTGTTAACCCACCGATGAGACCCATTGTTTCAGGTGCCGGTTGGATTACTGAACCAATTTCTTTGTATTTACAAAGACAATTACAACCGTATTTATCCAAATGCAATACTATTTTATGAGATACCTCTGATTTTTTGTGTAAATTACGTTTGTGGCACAATAGTGTAAAAGGTATGTTAGAGCAGGGCAAATATCATTTTGTTACACTGGATATTGCCTCCTTATATACTGTTATCCCTAATGATGTTGGGGTTGAATTGTTAAGAGAGTTTTTATTTTCGCAATCAACACTTAATAGTAAACATATTGAAAATATTTGCTGCCTTATGGACGTGGTTTTGAAAAACAATGTGTTTTTATTTAATGAATCCTTGTTCCTTCAGCTTACTGGGGTAGCTATGGGTACTTCGGTAGCAAATACCTATGCTAACTTGGTTTTATACCAAAGGGAGAAAAACAACATCTATAATGACAAAAAAACAGTTTCTTAGTAAGATATGCTTTTACCAACATTTTGTGGATGATTGTTTTATGATTTGGGATAGCAGCATGAATGAATTGAATGAATTTTTAAATTATTTGAACACAACTACAGATTTTCTGAAATTCAAAATGGAAACATCAGACAATACTATAGTCTTTTTAGATGTTAAATTACAGTTATGTGAAGGTGCTATTCATACCAGTGTACATAGGAAAGAAGTACATTCTGGTAGATATATTCATTATAATAGTATGCATGCTCCACATGTGTTTAAAGGCATAGCAATGTCCCAATTTAGTAGAGTGAGTAGGTTAAATACCAATGATGTTATTTTTTCACTGCAGTTAGATGAGACAACAGAAGATTTTGTATCTAGTGGATATGATGTACATTTGTTATCTAATGTGAAGAATAAAACCATAGTTGATAGGAAGATAAATTTGAAACCAATTTTTTTAGAGGGTATACATAACTCAACTATTAATGAAGATGAAGTTTCAAATGAAAATGAAGCTAAAAATAAAGCTAAGAACAACAACTTAAGCTCAAAGACAGTTATGAGATATGTTACTTAATTTAACACAAGGACAAGTCATATTAAACAGATTATTCAGAAAAAGTGGACTATCCTTAGGGCTTCAGATGAAGTAAAATGTATAGTAGGTGATAAACCATCTTTTGCATACAGAAATATGAGAACTATAAAAACTATGTTATGTTAGAAAGATTTTAGTAGATCTTTGCCTCTGCCCATCTCAGCAAACTTAGGCACCTTTAAGTGCTTTAATTGTGTATGTTGTGCTGATATTATGAACAACGATAATAGCATATTCGTACATCCCACTAGTGGTAAAATTTATAGGTTCAAAGTATCTGCGACCTATGTCTCATCTTTTGTGGTTTATTTGGCTACTTGTGTTTCGTGTTCTTCCTTCTATGTAGGGAAGACCACTCGTAAATTAAAAGAGCGTATTACTGAACATAAATCAGAAATTAGGAGATGTTATGATAAGAATGCTTTGTATAAACATATATCCACCTATGGTAGTGAGCATAGATTTATGTTTAGGGTCATTGGCGCCGTTTATCCTACACCTAGAGGCGGGGACAAGAATAATTACCTGGAGATTAAGGAATATGAATGGATCTTGAGACTCGCTTCTGATTCCTTCCCAGGTTTAAATATTATGGTTAGTCTTAAACCCATATTGGTTAAGATACAGCATACTAAACTATGAAATACATTTATACTAATTTATGTTTTTAATGCTTTTAATGTTGCTTGGAAGGTGTACCAACATGTTTTATGGTTTAGAATATTTCTGTTTATTATTGTATTCTTTATTATTGTATTGCTATTTGATCATGTGTTATATTTTTGTATTAATTATATTGATGCTGTCACATGATTTTATTGGGCTGCTAGTCATGTGACTGTCGACCTGTATTTAAACTGTGATAATGTGATGTCTATGTATTAGTATTGACAAAGGGTTTTACCCGAAAGCTTTGCTCTATAAAGTGGATATCTCAACCAAGTGTTTTTCTCTTTTCTGTGTTCTGCAGCTAGTGATTTTAATCTAATTATTTTGATATAGTTGCTGCCTTTTGGGAATTCATTCAAGGGTCGGTCCTGCAGCCTTGTTAGCCTTGAGATGGTAACTATAAAAACTGTGAACTCTGTTAGGTCTCTTAGTACTAATGAGACCAATCCGTTATTATAATTTGTTGGTACAGCATGTCCTGTTACAGAAAATGTTGACCATTCTGCTTCTGAGAACATCGCTGATTTTAGTAAGAAACTACAGTTACTTGAGAGGAAAGTAAGTGCCTTTAAGCGTTTGCAATGGCAACGCTTTAGTTTTCTAGCCTATATAGAGAGAGGCATTGTTCCACTAGTGCTTAGAATTCTTAAAATGCCCTCTTATGGAAATGTGTACCCTGAACTGTTGAAAAAAGGGCAGCAGCTTAATATCAAATTGAGCCTTGACTATATGTGCTTAATGAATGATTTCTTTTCTACCTTTGAAGAAGATTATAAAAATGAAATTATTGCTCTGGTGAACAGTATTTTGGAAATGCCTGTTTTTCTACAATGACTGATAGTTACCAAAAAGTCCTGGATAGAATGCAGGCGTTTGATAATCGGATGGAAGCAACCAAATAACGGAAGCTGATACGTGATATCAATGATTTCCAGAGAGGTAATATCTTCTCCTGGCTGAAGATAGATTGTACCTCTCAGGTTAATCATAGAACAGACCACCAAAGAAAGGCATTAGATACACTTGATGAGGTTCAAGACACAACATCAGATTTGATAACTTCAGCACAAGTGGTTACTGCTCCTGCTCCCCTATCTACAACGGAACATGAACCCGGCCAGTCAACATCAAGTCCTTCTACCGCGTGCGTAGGCACGCAATCTGAAACGAAAAAGAAACAAGATGGTGATGTTAGCGCTTCATTTAACGTTGGTAAAAAGTCCCAACAACTCACTATTAACTTTACACATAAGCGCTTTCATCTAGAGCAACCTGAATCTGTCGCAGAGAGGTCTCCACTATTGAGAAGACTATCTATGGGAGAAATGACAACCTCGATTAAACGGAAATGTGAAAGCCCTTTAGGACTGAACAAAATCAACCGCAAATAGTAAAGGGTACGTTAAATCTTTCTAATTTTGGTTTACAGGAAGCCCACTATTCTTTTTTAAGTAAGGGACTTAACTTTATACCCACCAGTATTGACAATTTGGTAAATGCGCTTACAGATTTGATGCAGTTTTCCAGAAATATCAACTTGAAACTTTTGTTTGGTGATACTGTTTCTATGGATGGACAATGTAAATGGCACAGTACATTTATTCCTGTAAGTGTACCAATTGTGAAAGCCTTTTATGATGTTTGTGAATCTCAGATTAGGGCGTTGTATTCTACTACTTTGAAGAAAAGAACTTTTAATTTGACATTTGATGAATATAAAGCGCTTAGAAGTCTGCAATTGGATAATGATATCATTATCAAACAAGCAGATAAAGGTGGTGTAGTTGTCCTAATGGACTGAAACACATATATGTCAGCAGTTTCCATGTTACTTGAAGATAGCAGTGCATTTAAGAGCATCACAAATCTAGATGTTAAAAAATGTGTAGGTTATGTAAATATGGTTATTTATGAGCTACAGTTGAATGGAGATATAAGTTTAGATTTATTTCATTACTTTACTGTATCATGCCCAGTCATTTCACATCTATATGGTATTCCTAAAATCCACAAATCTATTGTTAACCCACCGATGAGACCCATTGTTTCAGGTGCCGGTTGGATTACTGAACCAATTTCTTTGTATTTACAAAGACAATTACAACCGTATTTATCCAAATGCAATACTATTTTACGAGATACCTCAGATTTTTGTGTAAATTATGTTTGTGGCACAATAGTATAAAAGGTATGTTAGAGCAGGGCAAATATCATTTTGTTACACTGGATATTGCCTCCTTATTTACTGTTATCCCTAATGATGTTGGGGTTGAATTGTTAAGAGAGTTTTTATTTTCACAATCAACACTTAATAGTAAACATATTGAAAATATTTGCTGCCTTATGGACGTGGTTTTGAAAAACAATGTGTTTTTATTTAATGAATCCTTGTTCCTTCAGCTTACTCAGGTAGCTATGGGTACTTCGGTAGCAAATACCTATGCTAACTTGGTTTTATACCAATGTGAGAAAAACAACATCTATAATGACAAAAAACAGTTTCTTAGTAAGATATGCTTTTACCAACGTTTTGTGGATGATTGTTTTATGATTTGGGATGGCAGCATGAATGAATTGAATGAATTTTTAAATTATTTGAACACAACTACAGATTTTCTGAAATTCAAAATGGAAACATCAGACAATACTATAGTCTTTTTAGATGTTAAATTACAGTTATGTGAAGGTGCTATTCATACCAGTGTACATAGGAAAGAATTACATTCTGGTAGATATATTCATTATAATAGTATGCATGCTCCACATGTGTTTAAAGGCATAACAATGTCCCAATTTAGTAGAGTGAGTAGGTTAAATACCAATGATACTATTTTTTCACTGCAGTTAGATGAGACAACAGAAGATTTTGTATCTAGTGGATATGATGTACATTTGTTATCTAATGTGAAGAATAAAACCATAGTTGATAGGAAGATAATTTTGAAACCAATTTTTTTAGAGGGTATACATAACTCAACTATTAATGAAGATGAAGTTTCAAATGAAAATGAAGCTAAAAATAAAGCTAAGAACAACAACTTAAGCTCAAAGACAGTTATGAGATATGTTTCTTCATTTAACACAAGGACGAGTCATATTAAACAGATTATTCAGAAAAAGTGGACTATCCTTAGGGCTTCAGATGTAGTAAAATGTATATTAGGTTATAAACCATCTTTTGCATACAGAAATATGAGAATTATAAAAACTATGTTATGTTACAAAGATTTTAGTAGATCTTTGCCTCTGCCCATCTCAGCAAACTTAGGCACCTTTAAGTGCTTTAATTGTGTATGTTGTGCTGATATTATGAACAACGATAGTAGCATATTCGTACATCCCACTAGTGGTAAAATTTATAGGTTCAAAGTATCTGCGACCTGTGTCTCATCTTTTGTGGTTTATTTGGCTACTTGTGTTTCGTGTTCTTCCTTCTATGTAGGGAAGACCACTTGTAAATTAAAAGAGCATATTACTGAACATAAATCAGAAATTAGGAGATGTTATGATAAGAATGCTTTGTATAAACATATATCCACCTATGGTAGTGAGCATAGATTTATGTTTAGGGTCATTGGCGCCGTTTATCCTACACCTAGAGGCGGGGACAAGAATAATTACCTGGAGATTAAGGAATATGAATGGATCTTGAGACTCGCTTCTGATTCCTTCCCAGGTTTAAATAGTATGGTTAGTCTTAAACCCATATTGGTTAAGATACAGCATACTAAACTATGAAATACATTTATACTAATTTATGTTTTTAATGCTTTTAATGTTGCTTGGAAGGTGTACCAACATGTTTTATGGTTTAGAATATTTCTGTTTATTATTGTATTCTTTATTATTGTATTGCTATTTGATCATGCGTTATATTTTTGTATTAATTATATTGATGCTGTCACATGATTTTATTGGGCTGCTAGTCATGTGACTGTCGACCTGTATTTAAACTGTGATAATGTGATGTCTATGTATTAGTATTGACAAAGGGTTTTACCCGAAAGCTTTGCTCTATAAAGTGGATATCTCAACCAAGTGTTTTTCTCTTTTCTGTGTTCTGCAGCTAGTGATTTTAATCTAATTATTTTGATATAGTTGCTGCCTTTTGGGAATTCATTCAAGGGTCGGTCCTGCAGCCTTGTTAGCCTTGAGATGGTAACTATAAAAACTGTGAACTCTGTTAGGTCTCTTAGTACTATTGAGACCAATCCGTTATTACAATTTGTTGGTACAGCATGTCCTGTTACAGAAAATGTTGACCATTCTGCTTCTGAGAACATCGCTGATTTTAGTAAGAAACTACAGTTACTTGAGAGGAAAGTAAGTGCCTTTAAGCGTTTGCAATGGCAACGCTTTAGTTTTCTAGCCTATATAGAGAGAGGCATTGTTCCACTAGTGCTTAGAATTCTTAAAATGCCCTCTTATGGAAATGTGTACCCTGAACTGTTGAAAAAAGGGCAGCAGCTTAATATCAAATTGAGCCTTGACTATATGTGCTTAATGAATGATTTCTTTTCTACCATTGAAGAAGATTATAAAAATGAAATTATTGCTCTGGTGAACAGTATTTTGGAAATGCCTGCTTTTTCTACAATGACTGATAGTTACCAAAAAGTCCTGGATAGAATGCAGGCGTTTGATAATCGGATGGAAGCAACCAAATAACGGAAGCTGATACGTGATATCAATGATTTCCAGAGAGGTAATATCTTCTCCTGGCTGAAGATAGATTGTACCTCTCAGGTTAATCATAGAACAGCCCACCAAAGAAAGGCATTAGATACACTTGATGAGTTTCAAGACACAACATCAGATTTGATAACTTCAGCACAAGTGGTTACTGCTCCTGCGCCCCTATCTACAACGGAACATGAACCCGGCCAGTCAACATCACGTCCTTCTACAGCGTGCGTAGGCACGCAATCTGAAACGAAAAAGAAACAAGATGGTGATGTTAGCGCTTCATCTAACGTTGGTAAAAAGTCCCAACAACTCACTATTAACTTTACACATAAGCGCTTTCATCTAGAGCAACCTGAATCCGTCGCAGAGAGGTCTCCACTATTGAGAAGACCGTCTATGGGACAAATGACAACCTCGAGTAAACGGAAATGTGAAAGCCCTTTAGGACTGAACAAAATCAGCCGCAAATAGTAAAGGGTACGTTAAATCTTTCTAATTTTGGTTTACAGGAAGCCCACTATTCTTTTTTAAGTAAGGGACTTAACTTTATACCCACCAGTATTGACAATTTGGTAAATGCGCTTACAGATTTGATGCAGTTTTCCAGAAATATCAACTTGAAACTTTTGTTTGGTGATACTGTTTATATGGAAGGACAATGTAAATGGCACAGTACATTTATTCCTCTAAGTGTACCAATTGTGAAAGCCTTTTATGATGTTTGTGAATCTCAGATTAGGGCGTTGTATTCTACTACTTTGAAGAAAAGAACTTTTAATTTGACATTTGATGAATATAAAGCGCTTAGAAGTCTGCAATTGGATAATGATATCATTATCAAACAAGCAGATAAAGGTGGTGTAGTTGTCCTAATGGACTGAAACACATATATGTCAGCAGTTTCCATGTTACTTGAAGATAGCAGTGCATTTAAGAGCATCACAAATCTAGATGTTAAAAAATGTGTAGGTTATGTAAATATGGTTATTTATGAGCTACAGTTGAATGGAGATATAAGTTTAGATTTATGTCATTACTTTACTGTATCATGCCCAGTCATTTCACATCTATATGGTATTCCTAAAATCCACAAATCTATTGTTAACCCACCGATGAGACCCATTGTTTCAGGTGCCGGTTGGATTACTGAACCAATTTCTTTGTATTTACAAAGACAATTACAACCGTATTTATCCAAATGCAATACTATTTTACGAGATACCTCAGATTTTTGTGTAAATTATGTTTGTGGCACAATAGTCTAAAAGGTATGTTAGAGCAGGGCAAATATCATTTTGTTACACTGGATATTGCCTCCTTATTTACTGTTATCCCTAATGATGTTGGGGTTGAATTGTTAAGAGAGTTTTTATTTTCACAATCAACACTTAATAGTAAACATATTGAAAATATTTGCTGCCTTATGGATGTGGTTTTGAAAAACAATGTGTTTTTATTTAATGAATCCTTGTTCCTTCAGCTTACTGGGGTAGCTATGGGTACTTCGGTAGCAAATACCTATGCTAACTTGGTTTTATACCAATGGGAGAAAAACAACATCTATAATGACAAAAAACAGTTTCTTAGTAAGATATGCTTTTACCAACGTTTTGTGGATGATTGTTTTATGATTTGGGATGGCAGCATGAATGAATTGAATGAATTTTTAAATTATTTGAACACAACTACAGATTTTCTGAAATTCAAAATGGAAACATCAGACAATACTATAGTCTTTTTAGATGTTAAATTACAGTTATGTGAAGGTGCTATTCATACCAGTGTACATAGGAAAGAATTACATTCTGGTAGATATATTCATTATAATAGTATGCATGCTCCACATGTGTTTAAAGGCATAACAATGTCCCAATTTAGTAGAGTGAGTAGGTTAAATACCAATGATACTATTTTTTCACTGCAGTTAGATGAGACAACAGAAGATTTTGTATCTAGTGGATATGATGTACATTTGTTATCTAATGTGAAGAATAAAACCATAGTTGATAGGAAGATAAATTTGAAACCAATTTTTAGAGGGTATACATAACTCAACTATTAATGAAGATGAAGTTTCAAATGAAAATGAAGCTAAAAATAAAGCTAAGAACAACAACTTAAGCTCAAAGACAGTTATGAGATATGTTTCTTCATTTAACACAAGGACGAGTCATATTAAACAGATTATTCAGAAAAAGTGGACTATCCTTAGGGCTTCAGATGTAGTAAAATGTATAGTAGGTTATAAACCATCTTTTGCATACAGAAATATGAGAATTATAAAACTATGTTATGTTACAAAGATTTTAGTAGATCTTTGCCTCTGCCCATCTCAGCAAACTTAGGCACCTTTAAGTGCTTTAATTGTGTATGTTGTGCTGATATTATGAACAACGATAGTAGCATATTCGGACATCATACTAGTGGTAAAATTTATAGGTTCAAAGGATCTGCGACCTGTGTCTCATCTTTTGTGGTTTATTTGGCTACTTGTGTTTCGTGTTCTTCCTTCTATGTAGGGAAGACCACTCGTAAATTAAAAGAGCGTATTACTGAACATAAATCAGAAATTAGGAGATGTTATGATAAGAATGCTTTGTATAAACATATATCCACCTATGGTAGTGAGCATAGATTTATGTTTAGGGTCATTGGCACCATTTATCCTACACCTAGAGGCGGGGACAAGAATAATTACCTGGAGATTAAGGAATATGAATGGATCGTGAGACTCACTTCTGATTCCTTCCCAGGTTTAAATAGTATGGTTAGTCTTAAACCCATATTGGTTAAGATACAGCATACTAAACTATGAAATACATTTATACTAATTTATGTTTTAATGCTTTTAATGTTGCTTGGAAGGTGTACCAACATGTTTTATGGTTTAGAATATTTCTGTTTATTATTGTATTCTTTATTATTGTATTGCTATTTGATCATGCTTTATATTTTTGTATTAATTATATTGATGCTGTCACATGATTTTATTGGGCTGCTAGTCATGTGACTGTCGACCTGTATTTAAACTGTGATAATGTGATGTCTATGTATTAGTATTGACAAAGGGTTTAACCCGAAAGCTTTGCTCTATAAAGTGGATATCTCAACCAAGTGTTTTTCTCTTTTCTGTGTTCTGCAGCTAGTGATTTTAATCTAATTATTTTGATATAGTTGCTGCCTTTTGGGAATTCATTCAAGGGTCGGTCCTGCAGCCTTGTTAGCCTTGAGATGGTAACTATAAAAACTGTGAACTCTGTTAGGTCTCTTAGTACTATTGAGACCAATCCGCTATTACAATTTGTTGGTACAGCATGTCCTGTTACAGAAAATGTTGACCATTCTGCTTCTGAGAACATCGCTGATTTTAGTAAGAAACTACAGTTACTTGAGAGGAAAGTAAGTGCCTTTAAGCGTTTGCAATGGCAACGCTTTAGTTTTCTAGCCTATATAGAGAGAGGCATTGTTCCACTAGTGCTTAGAATTCTTAAAATGCCCTCTTATGGAAATGTGTACCCTGAACTGTTGAAAAAATGGCAGCAGCTTAATATCAAATTGAGCCTTGACTATATGTGCTTAATGAATGATTTCTTTTCTACCATTGAAGAAGATTATAAAAATGAAATTATTGCTCTGGTGAACAGTATTTTGGAAATGCCTGCTTTTTCTACAATGACTGATAGTTACCAAAAAGTCCTGGATAGAATGCAGGCGTTTGATAATCGGATGGAAGCAACCAAATAACGGAAGCTGATACGTGATATCAATGATTTCCAGAGAGGTAATATCTTCTCCTGGCTGAAGATAGATTGTACCTCTCAGGTTAATCATAGAACAGACCACCAAAGAAAGGCATTAGATACACTTGATGAGGTTCAAGACACAACATCAGATTTGATAACTTCAGCACAAGTTGTTACTGCTCCTGCGCCCCTATCTACAACGGAACATGAACCCGGCCAGTCAACATCACTTCCTTCTACAGCGCGTGAGGCACCAATCTGAAATGAAAAGAAACAAGATGGTGATGTTAGCGCTTCATCTAACGTTGGTAAAAAGTCCCAACAACTCACTATTAACTTTACACATAAGCGCTTTCATCTAGAGCAACCTGAATCCGTCGCAGAGAGGTCTCCACTATTGAGAAGACCATCTATGGGACAAATGACAACCTCGAGTAAACGGAAATGTGAAAGCCCTTTAGGACTGAACAAAATCAGCCGCAAATAGTAAAGGGTACGTTAAATCTTTCTAATTTTGGTTTACAGGAAGCCCACTATTCTTTTTTAAGTAAGGGACTTAACTTTATACCCACCAATATTGACAATTTGGTAAATGCGCTTACAGATTTGATGCAGTTTTCCAGAAATATCAACTTGAAACCTTTGTTTGGTGATACTGTTTCTATGGAAGGACAATGTAAACGGCACAGTACATTTATTCCTGTAAGTGTACCAATTGTGAAAGCCTTTTATGATGTTTGTGAATCTCAGATTAGGGCGTTGTATTCTACTACTTTGAAGAAAAGAACTTTTAATTTGACATTTGATGAATATAAAGCGCTTAGAAGTCTGCAATTGGATAATGATATCATTATCAAACAAGCAGATAAAGGTGGTGTAGTTGTCCTAATGGACTGAAACACATATATGTCAGCAGTTTCCATGTTACTTGAAGATAGCAGTGCATTTAAGAGCATCACAAATCTAGATGTTAAAAATGTGTAGGTTATGTAAATATGGTTATTTATGAGCTACATTTGAATGGAGATATAAGTTTAGATTTATGTCATTACTTTACTGTATCATGCCCAGTCATTTCACATCTATATGGTATTCCTAAAATCCACAAATCTATTGTTAACCCACCGATGAGACCCATTGTTTCAGGTGCGGTTGGATTACTGAACCAATTTCTTTGTATTTACAAAGACAATTACAACCGTATTTATCCAAATGCAATACTATTTTACGAGATACCTCAGATTTTTGTGTAAATTATGTTTGTGGCACAATAGTCTAAAAGGTATGTTAGAGCAGGGCAAATATCATTTTGTTACACTGGATATTGCCTCCTTATTTACTGTTATCCCTAATGATGTTGGGGTTGAATTGTTAAGAGAGTTTTTATTTTCACAATCAACACTTAATAGTAAACATATTGAAAATATTTGCTGCCTTATGGATGTGGTTTTGAAAAACAATGTGTTTTTATTTAATGAATCCTTGTTCCTTCAGCTTACTGGGGTAGCTATGGGTACTTCGGTAGCAAATACCTATGCTAACTTGGTTTTATACCAATGGGAGAAAAACAACATCTATAATGACAAAAAACAGTTTCTTAGTAAGATATGCTTTTACCAATGTTTTGTGGATGATTGTTTTATGATTTGGGATGGCAGCATGAATGAATTGAATGAATTTTTAAATTATTTGAACACAACTACAGATTTTCTGAAATTCAAAATGGAAACATCAGACAATACTATAGTCTTTTTAGATGTTAAATTACAGTTATGTGAAGGTGCTATTCATACCAGTGTACATAGGAAAGAATTACATTCTGGTAGATATATTCATTATAATAGTATGCATGCTCCACATGTGTTTAAAGGCATAACAATGTCCCAATTTAGTAGAGTGAGTAGGTTAAATACCAATGATACTATTTTTTCACTGCAGTTAGATGAGACAACAGAAGATTTTGTATCTAGTGGATATGATGTACATTTGTTATCTAATGTGAAGAATAAAACCATAGTTGATAGGAAGATAAATTTGAAACCAATTTTTTTAGAGGGTATACATAACTCAACTATTAATGAAGATGAAGTTTCAAATGAAAATGAAGCTAAAAATAAAGCTAAGAACAACAACTTAAGCTCAAAGACAGTTATGAGATATGTTTCTTCATTTAACACAAGGACGAGTCATATTAAACAGATTATTCAGAAAAAGTGGACTATCCTTAGGGCTTCAGATGTAGTAAAATGTATAGTAGGTTATAAACCATCTTTTGCATACAGAAATATGAGAACTATAAAAACTATGTTATGTTACAAAGATTTTAGTAGATCTTTGCCTCTGCCCATCTCAGCAAACTTAGGCACCTTTAAGTGCTTTAATTGTGTATGTTGTGCTGATATTATGAACAACGATAGTAGCATATTCGGACATCATACTAGTGGTAAAATTTATAGGTTCAAAGGATCTGTGACCTGTGTCTCATCTTTTGTGGTTTATTTGGCTACTTGTGTTTCGTGTTCTTCCTTCTATGTAGGGAAGACCACTCGTAAATTAAAAGAGCGTATTACTGAACATAAATCAGAAATTAGGAGATGTTATGATAAGAATGCTTTGTATAAACATATATCCACCTATGGTAGTGAGCATAGATTTATGTTTAGGGTCATTGGCACCATTTATCCTACACCTAGAGGCGGGGACAAGAATAATTACCTGGAGATTAAGGAATATGAATGGATCGTGAGACTCACTTCTGATTCCTTCCCAGGTTTAAATAGTATGGTTAGTCTTAAACCCATATTGGTTAAGATACAGCATACTAAACTATGAAATACATTTATACTAATTTATGTTTTTAATGCTTTTAATGTTGCTTGGAAGGTGTACCAACATGTTTTATGGTTTAGAATATTTCTGTTTATTATTGTATTCTTTATTATTGTATTGCTATTTGATCATGCTTTATATTTTGTATTAATTATATTGATGCTGTCACATGATTTTATTGGGCTGCTAGTCATGTGACTGTCGACCTGTATTTAAACTGTGATAATGTGATGTCTATGTATTAGTATTGACAAAGGGTTTAACCCGAAAGCTTTGCTCTATAAAGTGGATATCTCAACCAAGTGTTTTTCTCTTTTCTGTGTTCTGCAGCTAGTGATTTTAATCTAATTATTTTGATATAGTTGCTGCCTTTTGGGAATTCATTCAAGGGTCGGTCCTGCAGCCTTGTTAGCCTTGAGATGGTAACTATAAAAACTGTGAACTCTGTTAGGTCTCTTAGTACTATTGAGACCAATCCGCTATTACAATTTGTTGGTACAGCATGTCTGCTACAGAAAATGTTGACCATTCTGCTTCTGAGAACATTGCTGATTTTAGTAAGAAACTACAGTTACTTGAGAGGAAAGTAAGTGCCTTTAAGCGTTTGCAATGGCAACGCTTTAGTTTTCTAGCCTATATAGAGAGAGGCATTGTTCCACGAGGGCTTATAATTCTTAAAATGCCCTCTTATGGAAATGTGTACCCTGAACTGTTGAAAAAATGGCAGCAGCTTAATATCAAATTGAGCCTTGACTATATGTGCTTAATGATTTATTTCTTTTCTACCATTGAAGAAGATTATAAAAATGAAATTATTGCTCTGGAGAACAGTATTTTGGAAATGCCTGCTTTTTCTACAATGACTGATAGTTACCAAAAAGTCCTGGATAGAATGCAGGCGTTTGATAATCGGATGGAAGCAACCAAATAACGGAAGCTGATACGTGATATCAATGATTTCCAGAGAGGTAATATCTTCTCCTGGCTGAAGATAGATTGTACCTCTCAGGTTAATCATAGAACAGCCCACCAAAGGAAAGCATTAGATACACTTGATGAGGTTCAAGACACAACATCAGATTTGATAACTTCAGCACAAGTGGTTACTGCTACTGCGCCCCTATCTACAACGGAACATGAACCCAGCCAGTCAACATCACTTCCTTCTACAGCGTGCGTAGGCACCCAATCTGAAATGAAAAAGAAACAAGATGGTGATGTTAGCGCTTCATCTAACGTTGGTAAAAAGTCCCAACAACTCACTATTAACTTTACACATAAGCGCTTTCATCTAGAGCAACCTGAATCCGTCGCAGAGAGGTCTCCACTATTGAGAAGACCGTCTATGGGACAAATGACAACCTCGAGTAAACGGAAATGTGAAAGCCCTTTAGGACTGAACAAAATCAGCTGCAAATAGTAAAGGGTACGTTAAATCTTTCTAATTTTGGTTTACAGGAAGCCCACTATTCTTTTTTAAGTAAGGGACTTAACTTTATACCCACCAATACTGACAATTTGGTAAATGCACTTACAGATTTGATGCAGTTTTCCAGAAATATCAACTTGAAACCTTTGTT
Source organism: Protopterus annectens (assembly GCF_019279795.1). NCBI lineage: Eukaryota > Metazoa > Chordata > Ceratodontiformes > Protopteridae > Protopterus > Protopterus annectens. Next base: position 1,694,563,696 of record NC_056733.1, read on the forward strand.
TGGTGATACTGTTTCTATGGAAGGACAATGTAAACAGCACAGTACATTTATTCCTGTAAGTGTACCAATTGTGAAAGCCTTTTATGATGTTTGTGAATCTCAGATTAGGGCGTTGTATTCTACTACTTTGAAGAAAAGAACTTTTAATTTGACATTTGATGAATATAAAGCGCTTAGAAGTCTGCAATTGGATAATGATATCATTATCAAACAAGCAGATAAAGGTGGTGTAGTTGTCCTAATGGACTGAAACACATATATGTCAGCAGTTTCCATGTTACTTGAAGATAGCAGTGCATTTAAGAGCATCACAAATCTAGATGTTAAAAAATGTGTAGGTTATGTAAATATGGTTATTTATGAGCTACATTTGAATGGAGATATAAGTTTAGATTTATGTCATTACTTTACTGTATCATGCCCAGTCATTTCACATCTATATGGTATTCCTAAAATCCACAAATCTATTGTTAACCCACCGATGAGACCCATTGTTTCAGGTGCCGGTTGGATTACTGAACCAATTTCTTTGTATTTACAAAGACAATTACAACCGTATTTATCCAAATGCAATACTATTTTACGAGATACCTCAGATTTTTGTGTAAATTATGTTTGTGGCACAATAGTCTAAAAGGTATGTTAGACCAGGGCAAATATAATTTTGTTACACTGGATATTGCCTCCTTATTTACTGTTATCCCTAATGATGTTGGGGTTGAATTGTTAAGAGAGTTTTTATTTTCACAATCAACACATAATAGTAAACATATTGAAAATATTTGCTGCCTTATGGACGTGGTTTTGAAAAACAATGTGTTTTTATTTAATGAATCCTTGTTCCTTCAGCTTACTGGGGGAGCTATGGGTACTTTGGTAGCAAATACCTATGCTAACTTGGTTTTATACCAATGTGAGAAAAACAACATCTATAATGACAAAAAACAGTTTCTTAGTAAGATATGCTTTTACCAATGTTTTGTGGATGATTGTTTTATGATTTGGGATGGCAGCATGAATGAATTGAATGAAATTTTAAATTATTTGAACACAACTACAGATTTTCTGAAATTCAAAATGGAAACATCAGACAATACTATAGTCTTTTTAGATGTTAAATTACAGTTATGTGAAGGTGCTATTCATACCAGTGTACATAGGAAAGAATTACATTCTGGTAGATATATTCATTATAATAGTATGCATGCTCCACATGTGTTTAAAGGCATAGCAATGTCCCAATTTAGTAGAGTGAGTAGGTTAAATACCAATGATACTATTTTTTCACTGCAGTTAGATGAGACAACAGAAGATTTTGTATCTAGTGGATATGATGTACATTTGTTATCTAATGTGAAGAATAAAACCATAGTTGATAGGAAGATAAATTTGAAACCAATTTTTTTAGAGGGTATACATAACTCAACTATTAATGAAGATGAAGTTTCAAATGAAAATTAAGCTAAAAATAAAGCTAAGAACAACAACTTAAGCTCAAAGACAGTTATGAGATATGTTTCTTCATTTAACACAAGGACGAGTCATATTAAACAGATTATTCAGAAAAAGTGGACTATCCTTAGGGCTTCAGATGTAGTAAAATGTATAGTAGGTTATAAACCATCTTTTGCATACAGAAATATGAGAACTATAAAAACTATGTTATGTTACAAAGATTTTAGTAGATCTTTGTCTCTGCCCATCTCAGCAAACTTAGGCACCTTTAAGTGCTTTAATTGTGTATGTTGTGCTGATATTATGAACAACGATAGTAGCATATTCGTACATCCTACTAGTGGTAAAATTTATAGGTTCAAAGGATCTGCGACCTGTGTCTCATCTTTTGTGGTTTATTTGGCTACTTGTGTTTCGTGTTCTTCCTTCTATGTAGGGAAGACCACTCGTAAATTAAAAGAGCGTATTACTGAACATAAATCAGAAATTAGGAGATGTTATGATAAGAATGCTTTGTATAAACATATATCCACCTATGGTAGTGAGCATAGATTTATGTTTAGGGTCATTGGCGCCATTTATCCTACACCTAGAGGCGGGGACAAGAATAATTACCTGGAGATTAAGGAATAAGAATGGATCTTGAGACTCGCTTCTGATTCCTTCCCAGGTTTAAATAGTATGGTTAGTCTTAAACCCATATTGGTTAAGATACAGCATACTAAACTATGAAATACATTTATACTAATTTATGTTTTTAATGCTTTTAATGTTGCTTGGAAGGTGTACCAACATGTTTTATGGTTTAGAATATTTCTGTTTATTATTGTATTCTTTATTATTGTATTGCTGTTTGATCATGCTTTATATTTTTGTATTAATTATATTGATGCTGTCACATGATTTTATTGGGCTGCTAGTCATGTGACTGTCGACCTGTATTTAAACTGTGATAATGTGATGTCTATGTATTAGTATTGACAAAGGGTTTTACCCGAAAGCTTTGCTCTATAAAGTGGATATCTCAACCAAGTGTTTTTCTCTTTTCTGTGTTCTGCAGCTAGTGATTTTAATCTAATTATTTTGATATAGTTGCTGCCTTTTGGGAATTCATTCAAGGGTCGGTCCTGCAGCCTTGATAGCCTTGAGATGGTAACTATAAAAACTGTGAACTCTGTTAGGTCTCTTAGTACTATTGAGACCAATCCGCTATTACAATTTGTTGGTACAGCATGTCCTGTTACAGAAAATGTTGACCATTCTGCTTCTGAGAACATTGCTGATTTTAGTAAGAAACTACAGTTACTTGAGAGGAAAGTAAGTGCCTTTAAGTGTTTGCAATGGCAACGCTTTAGTTTTCTAGCCTATATAGAGAGAGGCATTGTTCCACGAGGGCTTATAATTCTTAAAATGCCCTCTTATGGAAATGTGTACCCTGAACTGTTGAAAAAATGGCAGCAGCTTAATATCAAATTGAGCCTTGACTATATGTGCTTAATGAATTATTTCTTTTCTACCATTGAAGAAGATTATAAAAATGAAATTATTGCTCTGGTGAACAGTATTTTGGAAATGCCTGCTTTTTCTACAATGACTGATAGTTACCAAAAAGTCCTGGATAGAATGCAGGCGTTTGATAATCGGATGGAAGCAACCAAATAACGGAAGCTGATACATGATATCAATGATTTCCAGAGAGGTAATATCTTCTCCTGGCTGAAGATAGATTGTACCTCTCAGGTTAATCATAGAACAGCCCACCAAAGGAAAGCATTAGATACACTTGATGAGGTTCAAGACACAACATCAGATTTGATAACTTCAGGACAAGTGGTTACTGCTCCTGCGCCCCTATCTACAACGGAACATGAACCCAGCCAGTCAACATCACTTCCTTCTACAGCGGGCGTAGGCACCCAATCTGAAATGAAAAAGAAACAAGATGGCGATGTTAGCGCTTCATCTAACGTTGGTAAAAAGTCCCAACAACTCACTATTAACTTTACACATAAGCGCTTTCATCTAGAGCAACCTGAATCCGTCGCAGAGAGGTCTCCACTATTGAGAAGACCGTCTATGGGACAAATGACAACCTCGAGTAAACGGAAATGTGAAAGCCCTTTAGGACTGAACAAAATCAGCAACAAATAGTAAAGGGTACGTTAAATCTTTCTAATTTTGGTTTACAGGAAGCCCACTATTCTTTTCTAAGTAAGGGACTTAACTTTATACCTACCAGTATTGACAATTTGGTAAATGCGCTTACAGATTTGATGCAGTTTTCCAGAAATATCAACTTGAAACTTTTGTTTGGTGATACTGTTTCTATGGAAGGACAATGCAAACGGCACAGTACATTTATTCCTGTAAGTGTACCAATTGTGAAAGCCTTTTATGATGTTTGTGAATCTCAGATTAGGGCGTTGTATTCTACTACTTTGAAGAAAAGAACTTTTAATTTGACATTTGATGAATATAAAGCACTTAGAAGTCTGCAATTGGATAATGATATCATTATCAAACAAGCAGATAAAGGTGGTGTAGTTGTCCTAATGGACTGAAACACATATATATCAGCAGTTTCCATATTACTTGAAGATAGCAGTGCATTTAAGAGCATCACAAATCTAGATGTTAAAAAATGTGTAGGTTATGTAAATATGGTTATTTATGAGCTACAGTTGAATGGAGATATAAGTTTAGATTTATTTCATTACTTTACTGTATCATGCCCAGTCATTTCACATCTATATGGTATTCCTAAAATCCACAAATCTATTGTTAACCCACCGATGAGACCCATTGTTTCAGGTGCCGGTTGGATTACTGAACCATTTTCTTTGTATTTACAAAGACAATTACAACCGTATTTATCCAAATGCAATACTATTTTATGAGATACCTCAGATTTTTTGTGTAAATTATGTTTGTGGCACAATAGTCTAAAAGGTATGTTAGAGCAGGGCAAATATCATTTTGTTACACTGGATATTGCCTCCTTATTTACTGTTATCCCTAATGATGTTGGGGTTGAATTGTTAAGAGAGTTTTTATTTTCACAATCAACACTTAATAGTAAACATATTGAAAATATTTGCTGCCTTATGGACGTGGTTTTGAAAAACAATGTGTTTTTATTTAATGAATCCTTGTTCCTTCAGCTTACTGGGGTAGCTATGGGTACTTCGGTAGCAAATACCTATGCTAACTTGGTTTTATACCAATGGGAGAAAAACAACATCTATAATGAAAAAAACAGTTTCTTAGTAAGATATGCTTTTACCAACGTTTTGTGGATGATTGTTTTATGATTTGGGATGGCAGCATGAATGAATTGAATGAATTTTTAAATTATTTGAACACAACTACAGATTTTCTGAAATTCAAAATGGAAACATCAGACAATACTATAGTCTTTCTAGATGTTAAATTACAGTTATGTGAAGGTGCTATTCATACCAGTGTACATAGGAAAGAATTACATTCTGGTAGATATATTCATTATAATAGTATGCATGCTCCACATGTGTTTAAAGGCATAGCAATGTCCCAATTTAGTAGAGTGAGTAGGTTAAATACCAATGATACTATTTTTTCACTGCAGTTAGATGAGACAACAGAAGATTTTGTATCTAGTGGATATGATGTACATTTGTTATCTAATGTGAAGAATAAAACCATAGTTGATAGGAAGATAAATTTGAAACCGATTTTTTAGAGGGTATACATAACTCAACTATTAATGAAGATGAAGTTTCAAATGAAAATGAAGCTAAAAATAAAGCTAAGAACAACAACTTAAGCTCAAAGACAGTTATGAGATATGTTTCTTCATTTAACACAAGGACGAGTCATATTAAACAGATTATTCAGAAAAAGTGGACTATCCTTTGGGCTTCAGATGAAGTAAAATGTATAGTAGGTTATAAACCATCTTTTGCATACAGAAATATGAGAACTATAAAAACTATGTTATGTTACAAAGATTTTAGTAGATCTTTGCCTCTGCCCATCTCAGCAAACTTAGGCACCTTTAAGTGCTTTAATTGTGTATGTTGTGCTGATATTATGAACAACGATAGTAACATATTCGTACATCCTACTAGTGGTAAAATTTATAGGTTCAAAGTATCTGCGACCTGTGTCTCATCTTTTGTGGTTTATTTGGCTACTTGTGTTTCGTGTTCTTCCTTCTATGTAGGGAAGACCACTCGTAAATTAAAAGAGCGTATTACTGAAGATAAATCAGAAATTAGGAGATGTTATGATAAGAATGCTTTTGTATAAACATATATCCACCTATGTTAGTGAGCATAGATTTATGTTTATGGTCATTGGCGCCGTTTATCCTACAACTAGAGGTGGGGACAAAAATAATTACCTGGAGATTAAGGAATATGAATGGATCTTGAGACTCGCTTCTGATTCCTTCCCAGGTTTAAATAGTATGGTTAGTCTTAAACCCATATTGGTTAAGATACAGCATACTAAACTATGAAATACATTTATACTAATTTATGTTTTTAATGCTTTTAATGTTGCTTGGAAGGTGTACCAACATGTTTTATGGTTTAGAATATTTCTGTTTATTATTGTATTCTTTATTATTGTATTGCTATTTGATCATGCTTTATATTTTTGTATTAATTATATTGATGCTGTCACATGATTTTATTGGGCTGCTAGTCATGTGACTGTCGACCTGTATTTAAACTGTGATAATGTGATGTCTATGTATTACTATTGACAAAGGGTTTTACCCAAAAGCTTTGCTCTATAAAATGGATTTCTCAACCAAGTGTTTTTCTCTACTCCACTGGTGTCCAATCTCTTTGTGGAAGTGGTCTCACAGATCCTGACTTCTTGGGTCCTGTCTTGAGCCAGCCTGCATTCTAGCAAGTTATGTGAGGACTTACACCTAGCTCAGAGTGCTTGTTAATGCCTGAGTGGGGTATTGTATTGAAGGCCTTAGCCAGGTCAAGATAAGCAGAATGCACTGTTTTACCCTTATCCATTGCCAAGATGATCCTCTCAAAGAGGTCTACCAGGTTAAGTAGGCATGGCATTCACTTAACAAAGTGAAATTTGGATAGACCCAGTCTATGTAGGTTGCCAATGTCCTTGTTTATCATTTCATGATAATTCAATCCTTGGCTTGGCATATTAGGTTTGTTAGACTGATGACTGTAGTTCCCTGGGGGGGTGATGATCCTTCTTTAAGGAGGGGAATGATCATTGCCACCCCCATTCAATTGGAATGTAGGCAGTTTCAAGGTTATAACTGAAGAGTGCCTCAAGTGAACCTGAAGTTTAGACTGCTCAGGAAGCAATTGGGGATGTTTTGAGGACATATGGAGGTGGTGTTTTTGGGTTTAGCAAGTGTTGTCACCACCTGGTCCCTGCTGATAGCTGAGGGAAGTATGTTGGAGGAAATTTCACCTGTTGTAGATGGAGGGAATAGGGGTGAAGTTTCAGATGAACTTATCAGGCAGTAGATTCACTGTGTCACCCTGATCGGTGAAGGTGGTACTACTCACCACCAGTTCAGTACACTGATGTTTGTTACCTCTGAGGGTCTGGACATAGCTGAGGAATGCCTTCTGATGGTCTTTAGCCTGCAGAGCTATCCTGACCTCATAGCTGGTTGTGTCAGACTTAATTAGACCTCCTAGTTTCTTGTTTAGTTATCTAAGAGAGCACTTGTCTTTAAGGGAATTGCTCTTCCTGATTTTGGATATGAGCTTTCTTTGTTTAGTACCTACCCTGTTTAGGTGAGGATTCTACCAGTGAGGTTTGTTTTTAGAGTTTATTTTGATCTTATTTCTGGTAGGTATGTCAGCCTCAATGCAGCTATTCACACGTTTCTGTAGGAACTCTGTAAATAATTCTGCATAGGTAGCCTGTGGTCTTGGGGTTGGGGAGCACAGAATTTTAACAAATTGTCACTTGATAGTTTGAAGTTTGTCTTTGAATAGTTCCTAACTGTTACTGGTTTAACTGGATTTTTTGGTTGATTTTTACTTCAAATGAGCCAGCTTTGTGTTATGACCTCACTATTGAGGATGTGATGTGTTTGGGAAGGGGGTGTGCAGCACTCTCCCATGTTAGTCAATACCAGATCCAGTATGTTTGGTCCTATAGTTGGTGCATGCACTATCTGTTCCGGGGTGTTTGTGTTAATAAGGACCATTAGACACTGTGCCTGTGTGTGCCTGTGAATCTGAGGCAGTGTACATTTCCTATTCTATAAAGGAATAGGTAAAGTCACCCATGAGTAGGGTGTTTTCTTGGATGGTGAGTGCTTCAAGTAGGTTTAGGTAAGAGTTGTGACACTGTAGGGGCATGAATGGCAGTTTATAGCTAACCATGATATGGTGAGTGACTTTATCTTTGGTGACTTGAACATGGATGAACTCCATGGTAT